>NW_026594152.1:1631783-1643893 GCF_907164565.1 Psammomys obesus | reverse complement strand
TGTGTGTGTGTGTGTGTGTGTGTGTGTGTGTGTGTGTGTGTGTGTGTACTAATGCAACAGTGCATGTGTGGAGGTCAGAGAAGAACTCTGTGGAGGAAATTCACTCCTTCCACCTCTACATGCATTCTAATGATCAAACTCAGGTCACTACAGCTGCACAGGGAGTTCCTTTGCCTGATGGGCCATCTCAGCAGCCCCCCACACAGAGGTTTTTTTAGATTATTTTATGTGTATGAGATTTATTTATTTATTTATTTGGCCTGTATATATGTCTAGGCACCACTGTGGTACCCACAGAAGTCAGAAGAGGGTGTCAGACTTCCTGGAACTGGAGTTACAGTTGTAAACTACCATAGTGGGTCTTCTGTAGGAGCAACAAGTTCTCTTAACCACTGAGCCATCTTTCCAGCTTCCTTATACACACTGAATTTTAAGTGCTCCTTTCTAAACTTAAAACTTGATCAAAAAAAGAACCTTTTGAAAATCTCTTTAATCCCAGCACTGAGGAAGCAGAAGCAGAGGCAAGTGGATCTCTGTGAGTTTGATCTGGTCTACCCAGTGAATTCCAGATCAGCCAGTACATCATAAGACTGTGTTTCAGAAGAGAAAGAAGGAAAGGCTTGTTGGTTGACTGAAACAGTAATATCACCTACAGAGCTGGTTTTTCATTGTTATTTGCTTCTAAGACAAGAGCTCACTATATAGTCTGGGCTGAGCTTGTAATCCTCCTGCATCAACCTTCCAAGTGCTGAGATGATAGACATATGTTGGTACACTTCATCACCTATAGAGCATTAAAAAAATACATTGCTCAGGGGCCTGGGGACACAGCTTAATTGGAGTGCTTGCATGAGGTCTTACATTTTATCTCTAGCACCACATAAAGTAGGCATGATGGCACATATCATCCAGAGTTCAAGGCCATCCTTCGCTACAAAACAAATCTGAGACAGAATGGGCTACATGAAACCCCATTTCAAAATTAAACAAATAAATAAATATATTTTTTAAAAAATGCCTAGACTTCATGAGAACAAGTACTCTGGTTGATGAGTACTCAAGTGTTCATTCGCTCAATCAAAAAAAGTTTACAAAAAGGTAATAAAAGATTATCTCTTGAGTGACAGGTGAGCCCAAAACCTCTCAAAAAGACAAGAAGTTAAGGGTGAGGAAATGGGGAGATTGTGTGGTAACCTCACAGAAACAGACTGAAGTGAAAAGTGCCCTTGTCAGGAGCAAGCAGGGGACAGAGGAGGGGCAGAGAGTGAGCTGGCAGGAAGCAGGCAGGTTGTCCACAGGATGGTCCTTCCTGGACGTAGTCAATGGCAGGGATCTGCCAGGTACTCACTTGAGCTTGAGCTCCCTAGTAAGCTCATTCTGTGTCTGCTCCAACTCCTGACGCTCCTTGATATGTTCTTCTTGGAGGTCGTGGATCTCAGCCTTGACAGCCTGGAGCTTGGAAAATAGCTGCAGCAAGGGAAGAGAGGATAAGAAAGGCCATCTAAACAAGGTGTGCCTCTCCCCCTCCCCGCCATGGCTCCCAGCACCTCTGTCTCCTACCTTTTTGAGCTTTTTGGTCTTGATGTCTACCTCCTGCTGCAATGAGGTGTAAGTCTCTTTCAGTTCCAAGGTCTCCTCATCTCGACTTTCCATTTGCTGTTGGATTTCTCTTTCTCGGCGTTTCTGAGCGATACCACAAAATTCATCAGCTTGCCCTATTGACCATGTCTACACAATATGGGTCTGGATGATCCCAGTCGGTCTCCGGCTAGCATGGGGCTGACAGCTCCTGTCCGCTCCCTCCGGAGCTGCTCTCATACCACAGGTGTCTGCTCTGTGGCCTCAGTCATGTCAGTCCACGCCTTCCTCCCATAAAAGAACACAAAGTTACCTGCTCTGCGATCTCCTGGCGTTTCTGCTCCAATATCTTCTGCTGCTCATTTGTATGATCTACTATATTTTTCCCTCCAACAAGCAGTTTACTCTCCATGGCCTGAGTGAAAAACAAAGCAAAATCCATCCTGGGGTCTCTCCCAGAACATAACCCCTCACAGGAAGACCTGGAGGACAGACTCATGCTTAGCCAGCATGATGGTGCATGCCTGTGGTCCCAACATTCTTGATGCTGAGGCTGGAGGATTATCAGTTATGGACTAGCTTGGGCTACATATTGAGACCTGTCAAAAAAAGATTTTTCCCCAAAAACAAAGAAACATAAACCCCTCTGGGGGAAAATGAATGCACTCTGGCCACAGAGGAATGGGACGTTACTCTGAGGATACTGAAGGCCTGGCTGCTTGAGACATATGTGGCTTTCAGGGTTTTTTACTGGGTTGTTTATCCAGAGCATTAATCCCACTCTAGCCATACTAAACATATCTGGTGTATATATATATATATATATATATATATCTCAGAGATATTACTGTCAATGAGGATTACAAGGCTCAGAGTCCACAAAGGGACACAGGCAGGTAAACAGGCTTTAACCAGATGGTGTGGGATGTCATCATGAGGAAAGTTTGAGGAATTAATGGGAGAGGCACACTGAAGGGAAAGGAGTCAAACTTTCACAGGAAGTTGGAGACAGCTTCCTGTCTGAAGGGACAGACAGCTACACAAAAAGCTAAAGTAAAAAATAAGAATTTGCTAAGAAAAAAAAAATCCTACTCTCTTTTTTAGCAAGGAGGTGGGAGAAGGAGGTTGACAAAGCCAGTAGAAGTTGGTGCAAAAGCCTTACAGCTCTGTTAGGAAAGCACGCTTGATCCTGAGAGCCTCAGGGAGCACAGAAAAGTGAGTGCATAGTCAGACTGTTTAAGATCACACCCCAGCAACAGGAGGAATTCCTGGAAGAGGGCAGCTGATAAACCCCAGGCCAGAGGCTGCTGAGCAGCAGGGAGTTGGGGAGGGTAAAGTAGAAAGGCCCCATGAGGCAAGAGCAAAAGGCTTTGGGACTCAGGAGACCATAAAAAGCACGGGAAGAAGAGCAAGCAGGGACAACTCCTAGGGATCCAGTGTCACTGAGGCAAGGACAGTTGAAGCCTGTGCTGAGGGCAGAAGGCTTTGGGCCTGAGTGTGAGAAAACAGATATGGGTTGTACATTTTGAGAGTGTCAGCAGGTGGATGCAGCTGAGGCCGGGGAACAAAGGCCACAACCCCAAACCTTCATGGCCTTGCTCTTAAGAAACCCCAACTGGGACTGGGTGTGCGGTGGCACACACCTTTAATCTCAGCAGTCATTAGGCAGAGGTGGGCTGTGAGCTCAAGGCCAGCTTGATCTACATAGGGAGCTCCAGGCCAACCAGAGCTACACAATAAGACCATATCTCAATGTGGAAGGGGGGAAAATGTGGATATATTTTAGAGAAGGAATTAAAGTTTGTATAAATTCAGTAAGAAAAGAACCGAATACTTCAGGGGAATTCTGGCTTGTGGCAATTTGATGACCATCTCAGACCTCCAGGACTACCTCTGCAGTCTCCTTGGCCATAAAAGCCCACTGGCAGCCCAAAGCTAGGCACCCAAGGAAACAGTACAGTGCACTAGATGGAGACGAACAACGCTGAAAAGTCTCCACACTCTGGAATGTCAACCAGCCCGAAGAAAAGAAAGCCAGACACTAGGAGGCTTATCAGCACATAGGCTTCAGAGACCCCTTGGAGAAAAGCAACACAGAGAACTTAGGTGGGGAGGAGCGTTGGGGCTGGTAGAACCAACCAGCAGTCTGGGCTACAGTACAACCTGAGTTTATACAACCAGGGTACTGAGCTAAAATCACACCACGACACTGCTTTACTCCCACCAGGATTCAAAAGCTAGACTGTGTTAGGATGAGAAGTGGGTGCTTCAAAAGATTCACTCTAGAACCTAAGGGTGCCAGCAAGAAGCATGCACATAGTCTCCTGAGTCAAGCACAAGAAATGGCCACAGCAAACATTAGGAGGAGAATGGAACGTCACAGAAGATTCAGAACAGTAACAGTGACAAATACAGGCATCAGTACAGACTCTTGGGAACAAAACACTGGTAAATAAAAGCAAACTGTGACAGCACCTTAGGTAACGCCCATGTGAAACTAGACAGATGAGCTAAAACAAAGACAACCAACAGAACAAACACTGGCTTAAAGATGGTTACCCTTGGGGGAGTGAACATGGGAGCAGCTAAGGAAATGGCAGCTGAGGTTGTGGCTTAATTGGTAGGTGTTTGTTCCACATGCAACAATCCAGGGCATTGATCCCAATCCCATAAAACATGCATGGTAGCACATGCCTGTGCTCATTCTTGGCTACTATCAAGGCCAGCATGGGCTATATGACACCCTGCCTTAAAAAAAGCAAAACAAAACAAAACAAAAAAACCCGATGGGCATAGTGGTGCTCACTTGGAATCCTATTACCTAGTAGGCCGAGGCAAGAGAAGTACTGTCTGTCAGGGCCAAACTGGATTACACAGGACGACCTTGACTCAAAAACACCAACAAGCAGAAATAGCAAATAATTTTAAAAACTCATACTTTCTACGAAAGAGAATGTGTAGTGGAAGTTTTGGTTTCTTTTAAAACTTAGTTATGTTATGTCTTTGCCAGCTGCGGATGGTAGAATTCTGAGGACTCTGAGAGGGTATAAATACAAGAGCCCATGGAGGGGCTTAGAGCAAACTGACAGAGGAAGAAGGCTGCTTGTATGCTGCATTTGCTGTTTGCTGTTGCTGAACCGCTAGATATCCTGAAGACTGAGATTAGTATTCTCCCAAACAACCCAACGATGACCCTAACCAGCCAGAACTAAGTCTAAAGAGGTCTATGTCCCCTTTCCCTTATAACCTTCTTTCTCTTCTAACCTAGGGTTGGGGGTAAGTAGAGACTTAAGGAACTCCAAAGAAAATAGTTTTAAAACCAGCACCTATCTGAGAGAGACAGACAGACAGAGAGAAGAAAAAGGGCTTCTTATTCCTTACTGGCAGCAATAATACTGGGTTATTAGTTTTATTGCTGATCTTCATTCAATGTACATACATGACAATTATCATGAATGTAATTTGGTTTTGACTTTTATTGGGGGAGGAGAGACAGGTCTCACTCTGTAGTTGGCTGTCCTAGAACGTACTATGTAGGCCTCACAAGAGATCCAGCTGCCTCTGCCTCCTGGGTGCAGGGACTAAAGGCATTTGTCACCATGCCAAGCCCCCACTATGTAATGTCCTGATCAAAGAGAAGGCACTAAAAGGCAAAGGGCCTACAGAAGGGGATAGTACCTTGATCTTGGCGCCCAGCATCTCCGCAGCATCCTTCTCCCGCCGCAGGTCCTCCATCTTTTTCTCCTTCTCCTTCAGCAGCCTCATCTTCTCCTCTGCAACCAAGCTGTGGTCCTCTACAATGGCCCGCTTCTCAATCTCCAGTTTTTCTTGCTGTTCCCGCCAGTAATCATCCTTATCATCCCCTTCCTCCTCACCCTCTTCTCCCTCCTCCTCCTCCTCTTCCCCACCCCCACCACTGCCACCACCTTCCCTCCGCTTCTCTCGCCTCTTCCTCCTGCCAATGGAACGTTTTTCCAGCTGGGCCTTGAGCCGAGCAATTTCTTCTTGGAATTCTCGAAGCAGAGCGTCCTTTGGGTCCTCATTGACCCTTGGCTTGTTCTTAATGTTTTTGGCACGGTTGGCATATCTCAAAGTGGTCAGAGTCTCTTCTACATTGTAAGAGGCAGGCCCCACATTGGCTACCATCACAGTTTTGGCATTGCCACCAAGGGAATCTTGGAGAAGCCTGGTCAGCTTTGAGTCTCTATATGGAATATGGGTGCTTTTGCCATCTACCAGGGCAGAGATAACATTACCCAAAGCTGAAAGGGACAGGTTGATCTTGGTTGCTTCCTTCAGTCTTTCCCCTTGAGCTCCGGTCTTGGCTTGCCGCTCACTGCCAGCAAGATCTACAAGGTTCAGTTTTCCTACTCGGATGTGGTTTTCACCATCCAGGCCCACCTCGCTGCATTCGATCGTGATGACAAAGATTGCATGCGACCGTGAGCTGTGCTCATTCATGTTGGTAGCACCGACAGACCGGTTTTGGTTTCCCACATTCATCACATGTTCTATCTCCTTCACACTTTTGGTGACGAAGGAGGACAAATCCTTCACGTACACTCCTGTGTCAGGTCTCTCTTTGAGCTCCAGCCTTTTGGTCTGATCCTTTGAGAGCAAGTCTCGGATCTCTTCCTGATAGATCTCTAAGTAAGATGCCCTGACCAGGTACTGCTGATTCTGCGATCGAGAGATGTGGGTGAAGATGTGATCGAATGAGTTGGGGATGACACCTCTTTTCTCAGGGTCACCACGGACTCCCTCCATGGTATAGGTTTTCCCAGTTCCCGTTTGTCCATAGGCAAAAATTGTGCCATTGAAGCCCTGCAGGACAGAATCCACAAGCGGCCGGAACGTCTCATCATAGAGTTCAAACTGCTTTGCATTCCAGTCATAGACAGCATCAAAGGTGAAGGTCTTGGGCATCTCATGGGAGGTGCCTTTGGGGTTCTTCACAGACACCTGTCCCAGCTTCACATCCACATCTACCACTTTGTCATAGGACGCGGCCTTTTCTTTGCCATTCATAGGCCGACAGCGAACAACTACCCGGACTGACTCTGAGCTTTTTAACTTGGACATGATGAACTGACTAGCTTAGTCTTGAGGGATATGAATCCAAAACAGCTCAGGATGCTACGGTCCTAGAAAAAAGACAAAAGTAGTGAGCACGGTACAGTTGACATGGTGTAGCAGTAGGTACAAAAGTCATCTTACTTGCTAACCTTCCAACAGCCATTTCAATCATTTTAGTACACTGAGTTTTCTCTCCTCATGGGACCTTAACCAGCTTCAGTAGTACAAAGACTCTAGTCCACTAATATTAATTCTTATCTACCCTCAATCAATATTTGATTTTATACTCTAGGCGGAAGCTACAGGAAGCTTTCACCTTTTCTTTCTTGCTTGCTTTTCTTTCTTTCTTCTTTTTTTTTTTTTTTTTTTTTTTTTAAGAGAAAAGAACTTAGCTTCATCTCTTAATCTCCTTCCATCTCCTGTGTTCTAGGATTACAACCATGAAGTACCATACCTTGCTTTTGTTGTTGTTATTGTTTTGTTTTGGTTTTGGCTTTTCAAAGCAGGGTTTCTCTGTGTAGCCCTGACTGTCCTGGGACTCACTCTCCAAACCAGACTGGCCTCACACTCACAGAGTTCTGCCTGCCTCTGCCTCTGCCTCCCCAGTGCTGGGATTAAAGACATTAACCACCAGCACCCTGGAGGATTTATTTTACTTTTAAATTATGTGTATGTGTGTCTCTGTGCGGTGATGTGCACAAGTACAGATAACCATGGAGGCCAGAAGAGGATGTAAGATCCTGTGAAGCTATACTTACAGATGGCTCTGAGCCACCTCACAGGGGTGCTGGAAACTCAACTCCACTCTGCTGGAAGAACATCAATGACTTAACCACTGTGCCACCTCTCCAGCCCTTACTGGATGTCTTTTAAATCCTAGGTGAGCTTATATTCTATAAACTCCTAAATCTGTAAGGACAGCAACTTGAAATTATCAAAATTTTAAATGTACAAGAGCCAGTAAGATGGTTCAGTGGGTAAAGGTACTTGCCACCAAACTTAAGGGTCTGAGTTCAGTCCCCAAGACCCATATGGTAGAAGGAGAGAATTCCAGTAAGTTGTCCTTTGACCTTAATATACTCCATAACTTGTGCACACATACATACAAACAAATAAAATGTAATAAAAACTGTTTCAACCTTTCATTGTATAGACCTTTTGACCTAACAATCCTAAGAATTCACCCGACAGATAAAGGTCTTTATAAAGACATGTCTCTCCTAGGTTATTTGTTGTGACACAGTGATGGCAAGAGAGAAGGGATTAACTCCAGTTCAGATCAAGAGATGAGTGATTAAATATATTCCTACATAGAGGATTACAATAAATTTTTGTGGTTGTTGCTTTTCAACACAGGGTTTCTCTGTGTAGCCCTGGCTGTCGTGGAACTCACTCTGTAAACCAGGCTGGCCTTGAACTCAAGAGATCTGCCTGCCTCTGCCTCCCAAGTGCTAGGATTAAAAGTATGCACCACCATCCCTGGCTTTTGGAATAGTTTTAATGTTTATCTAAGCAAATTCACACAAAGACCTATGAAGTAAATAAGCAAAGCACAGTGTGTGGGTTACATAGTGTGAGCTTCACAAAGGACGTGAGTAACCCTAATGAAAACTACCCGCTAAGCGCAGCTCAACCAGAGCGTGCATGTTAGCAAATGAAGGCCGTGATCAAACCTAGCACCAACAATAAGCACATGAGTGGCACACAAGAGAATGAGCAGGTAAAGAAGCAAACAGGAGAGAGGGAGACACTGGTTACAGTGGCAGCCTGTGCTCTGAGCATCTGAGAGGCTCAGGAAGGATGACTCTGAGTTATAGGCCAGTCTGTGTTTCAGAACAAGACCTCATTTAGGGTAGCTCAGGGCACATGGCAAGCTACCACTGTACCCCCAGCACCACAAAATAGGAGCATACATGTAATATGTTTGCTGTACATGCAGTTTCACATAGCCTTGATGAGGAGCTATGTAGCCACAGGGCACTTTAGTCTAGAGGAGACCCCTTATGCACTGATGCTTGAATACCTTAGCTTGCATGGGGATACTTCTCAGTGCTAAGGATCAATAAGAGACAGATGGCTTATGCAAAATGTGCTCATAAGTGAGGATGTGGAATAGTGTACTGAATTTAGCCATCGATTTGATAGATTCTGAGTGCGAAGAGTAAGAGGTTAAAAATTAAAAAAAGAAAAACAGCTCACTTACTGCTGGGAACCCCGGGAGGCAGAGAATAGATGAGGGGATGTGTTCTTAGGAGAGACTAGGTCAAAGCCAAGGGACACAAGGACCTCAAGCTCCCGATAACCTCAGTGTAGGAAATGTTTTTTAAATAGATGATTATGTTTTAAAAATTATTACTCAAAGCTGGGTGTGGTGGTGCACACCTGTAATCCCAGAACTCAGAGAGGCAGAGACACGTGGATCTCTGTGACTTCAAGGCCAGCCTAGTCTACAAAGTAAGTCCAGGACAGTCAGGGCTAAACAGAGAAACCCTGTCTCAGAAAAAAGAAAAAAAAAATTATTCGAAAGCCCTCTTAGAGACAGACATCTCTCCTTTGCCATTCTCCAGCTGCGCAGCTCTCCTGCTCACAGACATTATTAGATCGTTTCCATGTTTTTTATTGTGTGTATATGGTGTTTTGCCTGCATGTATGTCTATGCATCCCATGCATGCAGTGCCTGAAGAGGCTGGAAGGCACCATTGGATCTCCAGGGACTGGAATTACTTCTTCTGGTTAGGAGCTGCCATATGGGTGCTGGGAATTGAAGCCAGGTCCACCGAAAGAGCAGTCGCTTCTCTTAAAGCACTGAGCCATCTCTCTAGTTCCATTATTAGATGCGGAATCTAATAATTTTAATAATGTGATGTCATGCGCAGTAGCACACAATGGCTTGCGTCTTACTGGCCTTACTGCAGCCTATCGTGAGGCTTGCTCTCTCAGGAAATAGAGCCTTATCTTTTATGGCAGCAGCACAATGTCCCATTGTACAGCTACATGGGAACTAATTTAACTTGTTTCCTACAGGTGCACTTGCGTTGCTGGATGTGGTGGTGTATACCTGTAATCCTGCACTTACCCAGCGAAGGCAGGAGGATTAGGAGCTTGCGGCCAGGCTGGGCTATATAGTAAGACCTGTCTCAAACAATAGATAAACTTTAGCTGTTACTGATAGTCCACTGTGAAGAACCCAGGACACATATCATTTCATGTGTGGATAAATATACCTGTAAAAATATATTCTTAGAAGCTGAGTTGCTGAATCAATGAGTGTATGCATTTGGTAGAGTTGCAGTTATCCTACACTGAAGGCAGTGTTCCTCCCAGAAGCCCTAAGCTGCCAAATGAAAAAGTCCAATGCCACATGCAGGACGCCTCCCCTTACATGGTTGGTCAGGGGTGTCCCAGAAACCTCCAGATACTAAATATTATTGTCACTGCTCTTGGTTGCCCACCAGAACTTAATGGTAAGATCATATTGCTGAAGACACCACACACTTTGGTCACAGGGATGGAGAAATCAAGTTGATTTCCTCCTGATCAGGAGGCTTCCTTCAAGGGGCCATGCAGGCTGCTAAGGTGGGATGAGGAGTTAGCAACAGTCTTACGCAGCTGTGAGTCCTGTAGATGACAATGACTGGTGTGGCAGCTTGTGCAATAGTGCCATGACTAACATGTGTATGGCCAGCTGATTTCTGCTTGGATGGAAGGCCCACTCCACAGAAGGAAATGCATGCCTAGTACTGTAAATCTGGCCAAGAACCATGGACAGGGAGCGCAGAGACCCCAAGAGTGAACCTACTACTACTGCTGGATAAATGGACATAATAGCCAACTGCACTCTGGGTTGGCATCTCTACCCCATACATCTGTGCCGCAATCAGACTTCATCAGAGCAGCTCCTCTGTGGTGGTTAATGCAGAAACTCACACTTGGTCAAGTGTAGACAGTAAGTGCCTGCCGGGTGCTCAGCCACAAATGGGAATATCTACATCACCACTCCCTGTATAAGGTTCAGAGATGATTGTGGAAGAAGGGGCAAAGAAAATATAAAATCCAGAGGTCATGGAGGACAGGAATGAAGTAGATCTTCTGGACATGACAGGACCACTACTCTCATGAACTCACAGGGCTTTGTGGCTTGGACAAGACAGTTCATGGTTCCTGGGGGAGCCTGAGTTGGCTTTCTGGGAGTGTGCGGCCCCTGGCAGGTCACCCACCTCTAGTGGATGGTCCTATCCCTGTGAGTGTATGAACCGCATTAACTGTGCTGTAACCTGTAAGCCAAATAATCTCTCTTCCTCCCCAAGTTGCTTTGGTCACGGTGTTTTATCACAGCAACACAAAGCAGACTAGGACATGCCACAACTCCTCCAACTCAGCTGAGCCCTACCAAAGCCAGTGTGGGTACAAAGGGAAACATTGGCCCCAGGGTCTACTTTGGGAAGGCCTCAGATGCAGCACCCAGCAGCCATTCATCTTTAAAACCCTCATTGGATCTCCTCAACTCTGAACACACTTCTACCCTGAGCTCACCAAGCTGGGCTGATAGGCATGTATTACTGATGTTTTACTTCAGGAAGACTAATTCTATTTTGACTCAATTTCCTGCCTCCAGGGCCTCAAACCTTGCTCTGGGCCCTCCTCAGCAGAAAGAGCATTCTCAGGGGATGCTCTATTACCTTCCTTCTGCTCTCCCGCAAGGCTAACCACAGAGTGATGAATCTTGAGAGAAATCCAGCAGGTCGTCAGCAGCCTGCCGCCTGCATCCCAAGAGCGTTTTCTGCTAGAACCCGCACCCCAGGTCAACCCCCACTGGCTGGCTGGCTGTGCAAGGCTGACTTCTCCAACCTCGTGGCTTGTGCCTGCTGAGAAGATCAGTTACATATTTCTCAGGGGAGCCACAGTCTTCCACACTCTTTGCTGAGTACTTCATTCTTGATTCGTGTTGCCCAAGCTGGTTGTCATGGAGATTCACCTCAAAGTCTAGAATTTGGTGTGGACTACATTCTGAACAACTATCGGATACTAGGAGAGAGGTCACAGACCGGTCACACTCTACATGAAATGTTTTTATTTGTTTGTTTTAAAGTGTATGTGTGGTCACTGAGACTATGGCTTTGTATATGCTACGGAAGTGCTCTATCACAGAACCACAGTCCCAGCACTCAGTTTACATTTTATTGACCTGTGTGGTGCTTTCAACAAACAAATACATAAGAAACAAAACAAGGGAGGCTGGTCATGGTGATGCACATCTTCCCAGAATTCAGGAGGCAGAGGCAGGCAGATTTCTGTGAGTCTACATAGTGAGTTCCAGATCAGCCAGAGCTACATAGTTAAAAACCTGTCTCAAATAAATAAATCAAAACAAGGGAGGGCCAGTGAGATGGCTAACCAGGTAGATGCCTGCTGCCAAGTCTGACAACATTGGTTTTAATTTCTGGAACCTTCCTTGT
>NW_026594152.1:1626453-1631773 GCF_907164565.1 Psammomys obesus | reverse complement strand
CTGCCAAGTCTGACAACATTGGTTTTAATTTCTGGAACCTTCCTTGTAGAATGAGAGAATGGACTCTCACAGGCTGTCTCAACCTCCACACATCCACAATGGCAGCCACATGCATGCACACATACATACACTCACACACATTCACACTCAAACATGGATCCATACACAAAAAATAAATGTAACTATTTTTTTTAATAGCTTTTTTTTTTTTTCCCCAGGAGGCTGAAGCTTGTGAGTTCAAGGACAGCCTGGTCTACATAGTAAGTTCTACTCCAGCCAGGGCTACATGGTAAGACCCTATCTTTAAAAAAAAAAAAAAAAAAAATCAAACAAACAGAAGGATAAAAAGACAAGGCTCCTTACAGCTGTGCTCAGCATGTGGGTATTCCAGACTCAGTCTGCAGCATCGAAACCCTCAGCAACTGCTCTTTCTCCACATATTCAGGCCCTGATGGAACCTTGCATATGTGCAGAAACAAACAGCAAGATGCTTCTTTTCTGTTTTTGAGACAGGGTCTCACATAGCCCAGGCTGGCCTCAAACTCATTATATAACTGAGGCCGGTTTCAACTTCTGATTGTCCTGCCTCTACCTCCCAAGTTGTAGGATCCCAGGCATACACCACCATGCCTAGTGTAGGTGGTACTCCACCAACTGAGCTACATCTCCAGCCCCCAGCAGTGTTATAACAAAAAACAAAATGGACACCCACACTTCCATTTATGGGAAGATAAAACATTAAAATAGAGTATGTCCACTTGCAGACACTCCAGTACAGCAATCAGTAAAGCAATAAATAAGAGGTCTGCAAAACAAGCCACAGCCCAAATCTGGCCCTCACCCATCCCTGTAAATAAAATTTAACTGAAACATAGCCATAACCCTTTTTTGCATGTGCTTAGAACTTACAGTGACTATAAAATGGCAGAGTGGAGTGGCTGTAACAGAGAAAATAAGCACCTACAAACCCCAAATATTTACCATGTAGACTTTTGCAGAAAAAAATTAGCTAATCCTTGAATTGGCAAGTTTTAGTCCAGACTCACCTACAAAGTGGGACCCTGTCTCCAAAAAACCAAGCAACCGACATCAGGTTGTAGAGAAGGATACACAGATGATGATTATCAGCTGTCCAAATGGAACAATGGAGGAAACAAGTGAGAAAATGCAATTAGAGAGGGAAACAGATTCAACTTAACTTGCATTAGTTTATCGTTTGATTCTCTTTTAAAACTGAAGTGAGCAAATAAGAGTCTTTAACCCCAGCACTTGGAGGGAGCAGTATGAGTTCCAGGCCAGCCTAATCTACAGAGTAAATTCTAGGGTAGCCACAGCTACATGGTGAAACCTTGTCTCCAAAAGAAAAGTTAAAAAAGCTCACCAGGCTGGAGAGATGGCTCCGTGGTTAAGAGCACTGTCTGCTCCTCCAAAGGATCCAGGTTCAATTCCCAGCACTCACATGGCAGCTCACAACCATCTATAATGCCAATTCCAAGAAATCTGAAACCTTCATACTAATGCACATAAAATAAAATAAAATTGTGAGCTAGAGAGATGGCTCAGCAGTTAAGAGCACTGCTTGCTCTTCAAGAGGTCCTGAGTTCAATTCCCAGCAACCACCCACATGTGGCTCACAACCATCTATAATGAGATTTAGTGTCCTCTTCTGGCCTGCAGACAAAACACTATACATAATAAATAAATAAATCTTTAAAAAAAAAAGAAAGAAAAGCTCACCACACTATTCTTTTTTGTTTTTGTTGTTGTTTTTCAAGACAGGGTTTCTCTGTGTAACAGCCCAGACTCTCTTGGAACTCTCTTTGTAGACCTCTCTCAAACTCAGAGATCCTCTTGCCTCTGCCTCCTGAGTGCTGGGATTACAGGTGTGTGCCACCACTGCCGGCTACTATTCCATCTTTTAAAAGGTACTTAGCATTGGCTGAGCCAGAGGCCTCTTGATCTTGAGTTTAAAAGTTAGGCAATGCAGTGAGAGTTCACCCCCTCAGCCCCCAAAAAGATAATGGTGACTTAAAATGTATTTTGTCTCACAAGTACCTGTTTTTTTCAAAAAGATTCTAAAAATATTTTAAAGAAGAAAAAAATGGACATTTAGCAAGGTTCTATAATGACTAGAAAATCATTATAAATAAAAAGGCCATTTATAAAATTGAATGGCTTCGTGTCATCATGATTATATAAAAATAAAATATTCATCAAAACATCAGCAGTGGCCCACCTTTGGTGATGGACTACAGGACATTTCCCTATTCTTTTAACATATCTGCATTTTCCAAATTTTCCTCTCAGGGGATAAAAATAAGTGTCTGGCAGCTTCACAGAAGGAGCCCTGGCAGAAGCAGCTGCAGATTCAGAGTGCATACTAATTCATCTCTAATCAATACACGGCAACTCGGTCCTCTAAGGGCCCAGGAAACTGCCTGCCAACTGCCCAGCCCAGAGTTCAAGGACAGCACACCTGAAATGCAGCCTGTGCCTAGGGCATATGCACCACAGGGAGGTAAAAGCAGTGCTGTCAGCCAGCCTAAGCTACCTCTATGTGCAGACTTCGCCTGGGGAGCATCCGTTTCTCTCTCAGGACTCCAAAATCCTGAAGCATACTAGTTGGCAACTATGTTTTTCACCCTGGTTCCCAAGATGACATTATCACAATGAGAGTTGCAAGATTTCCAGATGGGCACCACTGACTCACACCTGTGACTGCAGCACTAGGGAGGTGACATGGGAGGATCACCAGGGCCCAGGGATTTGAGACTAGTATAAGGTAGTGAGACTGGTTGAAAAATAAAGGTACACACACACACACACACACACACACACACACACACACACGGGCGCGCGCGCACACACACACACACACACAAAGAGTTTATTCATCTCTAGTTACAAAATATCACTACCTTGCAGAATATTTAAAAGAACATGGTATTTGCATTGAGGGAATAGTTCTGCATTCTCTCCCTCCCTCTCTCCCTGTTTCTCTCTCTCCTTCCTTTTCTCTCTTTTCAATACAGGGTTTCTTTGCATAGCCTTGGCTATCCTAGAACTCACTTTGTAGTTTTGACCTCAAACTTACAGAGATCCGCCTGCCTCTGCCACAAGTACTGGGATTAAAGGTATGTACCACCATTACCTGGCTAGTTCTGTATTTTCTCATGCATAAATAGAATATATGTGGAGGACAGCCAGGTGTAGTATCTTACACCTGTAATTGAAACACCCAAGAGACTGAGGCAACAGGATGGTGAGTTGAAGGCCAGCCTGGACTATACCGGGTGATCTTATCTCAAAATACCAACAGTAACAACAAACCCAACCTCCAAACATAGGAGGGAGATACAAGAGTCAGAGCAATAACGGTTGTCAGGTAAGGCTGGTTTCCCCTGAAAAGAGCCAGTGGGCTGTGGGTCAAGGGCAGGAGAACTCCATTGTGTGCACGTTTATACTATTGGATTTTAAATCATGTGAGATATGTTATGTAGTCAACCTTTTAAAATCATGAGCTAGGAATGCAGCTCAGTCGGTAGAAGCTTGCTGAGCATAAAAGAAACCCTGGTTTGACCCCCAGCACCAAATAATCCAAAACATGGTACACAGCTCTAATGCCAGCACTGGGGAGGTGGCGGCAAGGAGGTCAAGAATTCAAAGTCATCCTCCGTTATACAGGATTTGAAGCTGGCCTAAGATACAGAAGATACATGAGTCCCTATCTCAGAAACAAAACATTTTTGAATAATGTTAATATATTACACAGTTAAAACAATTAAGTTCAGGGCCTACAGAGAGGTCTCAGGGTCCCAAGTTCAGTTCCCAAGACCCAAATGACAACTTACAATGGTCCGTAACTATAGCTTTAGGGGACTGGCTCCCCTCTTGAGGCCTCTTTGGGCAACTAAATATAAATGGCATACACTCACAAATAAAAATAAAAATACAATAAAAAATTTTAAGTGTAGGCAGGATTTTGGAGAAATGGCTCAGCAGTTAAGAGCACTTGTTTTTGCAGATGAGCTAAGTCAATTCCCAGCATCCTCAGCAGCTCACAACCATAAGTAACCCCAGTTCCAGGGGATCCATCACCCTCTTCTGACCCCTGCAGGCACCAAGTATGCACAGGTAAACAAACATACATGTAGGTAAAGCCTTCAAACACATAAAAGTAAATCTAAAAAAAAAAAAATGCGTACAGAAATAAAAAAAATCAAAGCATGGGGGCTGGAAGATGGCTCAGTGGTTAAGAGCGCTGTCTGCTCTTCCAGGGGTCCTGAGTTCAATCCCCAGCAACCACCTGGTGGCTCACAACCATCTATAATGTGATCTGGTACCCTCTTCTGACGTGCAGGCATATATGCAGAGTACTCATATACATAAAATAAATAAATCTTAAAAAAAAAATCAAAGCATGAGCTTTAGGTCAATAGCTGTCTTAAATATCCTATGAAAAGTGCTGACACACACCTTTGACCCCAGCAGAGGCAGAGGCAGAGGCAGGTGGATCCCAGGGAGGTTGAGGCTAGCCTGGTCTAATAGGAAATGACAGGTCAGCTAGTGTTACTCTTTAGACCCTGTCTAAAAAGCAAAAGTATAAGTCATCATTTCTTCTGTCAAGTGAGGCTGGTAAGAAGCATGCCCTGAAGAACTGTGCCCATGAGTGGGGCAACAGGACCAGAAGCCACACTGTTCTCTGGTTAGTGAGCTTACAAGTATGTATATATGTGTTTTTCTGTTCTTTGGACTTTTTGGTGGGTTTGTGCTTTTATATATATATATATATATATATATATATATATATATATATATATATATATATATATATATATATATTCAAGGTGAGAGAAAGCAATAAAGCCATTCTCTGTGTGGGAAAACAAGACAAGCACATTGACTTTGGTTTGAGCATTTGAAGACAGATACATTCTCAGAGAACAAACTGAAAGAGCACATGGCCCAATGAGATCAGCAATGCTTGCCTGCCCTGAACCCAGACTGCTCTCATAGAAGCATTTATTTGGAAGTGGAGCAGAAACCATTTTGTATTTAATAGTGAAATACTCATAAATTTCATACAATTCATATCCAACTTACCTTTCTTTCTCCTGTTTTTAAAGGCAGAGTTTCATGTAGTCTAGGCCAGCTAGCTCTGTATCATAAGCTATGTACCTGAGGATGACTTTGAACTCCTGACCTTCCCACATTCTTTTTCTAAGTGCTGAGATTACAAGTGTGCACCACTATGCCTGGTTTGTTCCCTACTTTGTGTGTGTGTGTGTGTGTGTGTGTGTGTGTGTGTGTGTGTGTGTGT
>NW_026594152.1:1593722-1626443 GCF_907164565.1 Psammomys obesus | reverse complement strand
TGTGTGTGTGTGTGTGTGTGTGTGTGTGTGTGTGTGTGTGTGTGTGTGTAGGGGGTGGTGCATGGGCTGAGGATAAAAACCAGAGGTCTCCTCAGGTACTTCTCCATCTTATTCTTTTTTTTTTAATCTAGGCATCTCACTGATTTGCTAGACTGGCTGGCCAGCATACCCCCAACACTGGAATTAGCAACACTTACACCAGCATGCCCAGGGTCTTATGTGGTTCTGGACCAGAGCACATGTCCTCATGGCTGCATGACAAGTGCTTTATTAACCTAGCCAGCTTCCCAACCCAGCACCCTACTTCTTTATGAAAAATAGTAACTCAGGCAGAAGTATACAATACACAGTTCTTCTCACTACACACCCTTGGACAGATCACCCTGAGTGCTTCATCAGCTGGCTAAATACCAACAGTGCTGTCACGATTGTTCTGGATATGGACCTTGAGGACAGGCAAAAGGAACCGGTAAGAGCCACTCCTAGAGGAGAAAATGTTGAACACATTCCTTTTTGCCAGAAGGTACCGTCCTGCCCCTTCTCCAGGCTATACCATCTGTCCCCTCACTCACAGTGTGCCTCATTCCCCATGTCACTTGACATTTGGAATCATCCTCTGAACCCCCACTGCTCTGGAAAAGCCTCTTCCAAAAGCTTTTCATTCCATGTGCTGTTCTAGGAAAGACGTGAAGTTTCTCGGGTCAGGGAGGTGCTGGGTGGTATAAAGAACTTGCCCTGCAAGCCTGACAACTTGAACTTGATCCAACCCCTAGAAGTTGTCCTCTGACCATACCTACACACACCCACAGCACATGCACACACACACACTATATATATCTATCTATCTAGTATATATTATATATATAATAAAATAAAAACAAAATGTTTTTAAAAAGAGGAACTAGAGAGGTAGCTCAGCAGTTAAGAGTACTTGCTGCTCTTGCACAAGACCCAGATTTGGTTCATAACATCCACATTAGGTGGCTCATAACCACCAGTAACTCTAGTTTCAGGAGGTCTGACAATGTCTGGCCTCCATAGGCACACGTATGCACGTGATACATGCATGCAAGCACACACAAATACACATAAAATAAAAATAATTATTTTAAGAATAAGTTTGAAGATACGAGCATTTTCAGATAAAGTTATAAAGTTATGACCTGTAATTTGTTTCAAAATAACCAGGGTACAGTAGATGGGGCTAAGGCAGTGTTTAAATCCTTCCTAAGGCCGCCACCCTTTAATACAGCTCCTCATGCTGTGGTGACCCCAACCATACAATTATCTCATTGCTACTTCCTAACTGTAACTTTACTACTGTTATGAATCAAAATGTAAACATCTGATATTCGGGATCTTTTATATGTGACCCCTGTGAAAGGGTCATTGACCCCCAAAGGGGCCGTGACTCACAGGCTGAGAAGCGCTGGGTGACGATGAAGGGACTGCCTAATGCTGATATAGGCTGGAGGTGATGAGTCACAGTTCTACCTTCTGTGTTTGAGGTTTCCAAAATGGGAAGGGCTGGCCCGTGGCTTTTCCCTAAATATTTTAATTGTGGCTGAAAATATAAACACTAACTACCAGCTACAGTAGCACACTCAGCTCCTGGGGAAGCTGAGGCAAAAATGTTGGAAAGTTAAGGCCGGATAAATAGAGTTCAAGGGCAATTTAGTGAGACCCTGTCTCAAAATAAAAGTAAGAAGTGGGCTGGGGACTCAGATCAGTGGGCCAGTATTCAAGAGGCACTATTTTCAGTTCCCAACACCATAACAACAAACAAGCAAACCCAGAAATGTGGGCAAAGAACACATGAGGATTGCCATCACTACTAGCACTATTTATAGTCTCTAAACTCTGGAAACATCGTTATGGACAGGAGGGGCAGCAGGCAAGATCTGCACATCTTGAAAATACACTTTGGAACACATTTGCACATGGGCAGTTAACATGTTATAGGCTATTTCTAGGTCGCAGGACATGATTTTCTTGATTTTTCCTCAATGGAAATAATCTTTCTTTTCCTTCCTTTTCTTTTTGAGACATGTTTCTCTGTGTAGCCCTGGCTGTCCTGGAACTTCCTCTGTAGACCAGGCTGTCCTCAAATTCAGAGTTTTGCCTGTCTCTGCCTCCCAAGAGCTGGGATTAAAGGTGTGTGCCATTACTGTCCCACAACTTTTATTTTCTTAAACAGGAAAATCTTCCATTTTTAAAAAGCCTGCTGAGTGAACATCCACTAGGGGAGACACTTTCTCACAGTGGCTCCCATTCCTTACTGCTCACCTTGCAAAACCGAAGAGCACCTTCTCACAGTTACCTCAGTCCTGGGCTGACACTTAGGTTCCACAACTTACCAGTGAGCTTTGTGCTCAGGGTCCTGAATCACAACTAAGCAATGGCTGCTAGAGACTGGGAGCTCCTATTCTGCCCAGCTTGTCTGCTACACAAAAGCCCACACAGCCCCAGTGCTGAAGGTGCTGTGCAAAACCCCAGTTAATGTCCCAAATCTCAGTCATCTTTCTCTTGCGCCTGGACCAAATGAAAGTGCTGTAAACACCCACCCAAACCTTAAAAACAAACCAACCTCACCCCATTACCACCGGTGGGAGGGAGAGAGATCACTATTGCAAATTATGATTTACATACACCAGTATACTAAAGATAGATCTGCCAGCAGTGAAGAGCTCAGTGTCTGCAATGAGGTGACAAAGTGAGGTGACACAATGTGCCATCAGGATTAAATGATCTTTAAACATCCCCATCTCAAGATGCACTGCAGATAGGTGGTCCTGACAAGAGGAACTGACTGCATATTCTAAGAAATGTGCCCTGAAATTTCCACCCAGAAGACCTGGAAGAAAGCCTAGCATAGAGGCACCAAGAGAGAAGAAAACGTCTACCTCATGGCCCAGTCATATGTCTGTGCATACACCTATGAACATACAAACATAAACATACAAACATAAACATAGACAAAGAGACAGACACTGAGGACCAGACAGGTGACTTTTTTGCCCATGTCCCAATATAAGTGGCAGAATTTCTACTAAAATCCTGCCAGATTTTCTGTGATACCACAGGGTTGGCCAATTGATCTTTTTATATATTTTTAAATTTGGGGGGATAAGCTTGAGACAGGGCCTTACCATTTAGCCCTGGCTGTCCTAAAACTTACTATGTGACCAGGATGGCCTTGAACTCACAAGAGATCCACCTGCCTCAGCCCCTTGAGTGCTGAGCTAAAAGGTATGCACCACCACAGCTTTTTTTATTTTAATATTGTGTTGATCTATTGTGTGTGTGTGCATAGGTAAATGCTACAGTGCATCTGGGGAGGCTGGAGGATGTGGCTCTCTCTGTCCACCATGTGTGTCTTTGGACTTGAACTCAGGTCATCAGGCATCTGCTAAGCCATCTACCAGCCTTGGCTGAAAAGCTTTCTACAGGTACTGGACTCCCTGGCCCTCCTCGCTCCCATGTAGATGTAATCAGCAGGACCAAGAGTGAGTTGAGAGTTAAGTGGCTCAGAAGAGACCTCGAGGCTCCAGCTTCAGCTGTGTGAGGCCTGCAACTAGACTACTACCAAGCATGAGGACTAGCCTACCTCACCCTGAGGGCTAGCCTACCTCACCCTGAGGGCTAGCCTACCTCACCCAAAGTTGGGGCTGTCTGTAGCCTCAATCATCAAACACTGAGACTCATCATTACTCTCAAACATCCTTTGAAGTCACTTTTTGGTCTGTTTCTTTGTTTGAGGTCTCTTATAATGCCTGCTGACCTCAAAGGAGTTGTGTAGCCTTAACCCCAAACTCCTGACCCTTCTGCCTCTACCTCCTGAATGCTCAGATTATAACCAAATGCACTGCACCTGGCCCCTATTAGCATTTCAAATGAGTTGCCTGAGTAAGGACGAGAAAACCTTCTGATAAACCTCAAGGATGTTGTGGTCTCTGCTTACCTGTACAGTAGATGGGGCCAAGGATGTATGTAGCTCAGTAGTAGAACATGTGCTTACATGCAAAGAGGCTCTGGGTTCTACAGAAGGGAGGGAGGGAGGTAGGAGAGGGCCAGTTCGATGGTTCAGTGGTTAAAGGAGTTTGACCCTGAAACCCATATAAAGGCGGAAGGAGAGAAATGACTCCACAAAAGTGTCCTCTGACTTCCACAGGTGCACCATGGCACACATGCCCATAAACACAGATACCGTGTACACGCACACGTGCACACATGCACGCGAGCACACATAAACAAAGAACTTTTTTAGAGAGAAGCAAGTTGTACGCTGAGAGTGGACTTGAGATCAGCATATGTGGAGATGTTTTTGACTCTTACTGTCTCTACATCCCTTTCTGGGAACTGGGAGGAACAGTTCCTGTGCAAGATTGCTGTGAGGACCAAATGAAAGCAGGGCTTGCAAGCACTGGGCTCCGCAAACCATAGCGGTTGCTACATACTGTCAGCTTACTGTTGTCACTACCAAGTCCTAGGGATTGGTTTTTGTTTTGTTTTGGTGTTTGTCTGTTTGTTTTTAAGTCAGCTTTGTGCTTTACTGTTGAGGTGACCTCAGGCCTTGACTGTCTCCTTCATCCTTGAGCAGGCATAGCCACTCCTTCTGCAGCTGCTGCTTTGTCTTCAGCTCTGCATGGTGAAGGGGGTGGGAGGGGTGTGCATGGCTCTTGTCTTCTAGGGCCTTAGAAGTCAGGGGCTGTACTTCTTGCCCTTATAGGGTTTTCTCTCTGAGTTTGGGTAATGAAGATGACACTGGGGAGATGGATCTGACAACTCAGATCTTGGATATACAGATAATGGTGACAAGAGTTAATTTTAGTGACCTACAGCTGGGACAGCTCCACCTTCAGATCATCCAGCTGTTTGAACAGCGCCACCCTTAATTCATCCAGCTGTTTTGGTGGCTCCACCCTCAGATCTTCCAGTAGCTCTTCTTGGCCATGGCTGTATGGCTTTCGGCTACTATGGCCTGACTGGAAGGAAATGGAAGAAGACCCTAGTTTTACTTGCAATCACTTAAGTGAATGGACCTACGGATCATAGTGAAATCCAGACCCAGATTTTTCCAATCTAGGCCTAGACTATGCATTTTTAAGAAGCACCTAATAACAAGAGTAATTCTGTCATGCACAACACACTTGGAACAGACAGAGTCTCCCCACTTCAACACTTAGCAGCTACTTAATACACTCGCCAACAGGAATGACTTCTCAGGATCACAATATCCTTACCTGAAAACTGGGGACAACCCACACTCCACATGACTACCACTGAGTGAGAATCAGCTGATGAGGAGCCCAGGAAGGAGCACCATAAACAGCAGAGCTACCCGTAGCAGACAGTGCGGTCAAATGTGTATCACTGAATGCCAACTTTACAAAGGTCTTTACTGAGACATGTGAAATGAGGCCTGGATCCCTTGCTTGGACAAGCTACTACTTCCAAGAGTCTTCTAGGAATTCTGGCAGAATACAGCAGCTTTTCAAAGCCTTCTCCTGTTTAAAAAGCTCTGAACCTTTAGACCTACTATTCAGCAGCCAGGAAAGAGGCATTTTGGCAGGAAGAGCATGACCATCTGAGGTGCTGGAAGTGAGCTGTGCTAGTGAGTATACGTTCTCCCCGAGAGCTGGCCAGGCTCCTTCCAACCTCTGTCAGCCAAGATCCCCAAGTCAGGCTGGCAACACTAACAGCCAGAGACAGGTGAGTGCGACCCTAGCAGAGTCTCCACGTACTGTCCACAGACTGGCAGAAAGCCAGCCTAGGAAAAATCAGGCCTTCTGGGTGCCCAAGGTGGAGCTCTGTCAGATCCTCTGGCCTGTCTTCCTTCCGCAGAACCTGAGGGGTTATTTCCCAAGGGCCTCAGGTACTGTTTGCACTATGGCACTATGGGCCTCTTGGAATAGTTCATTTGTTCCTCTCAGGGCACCTCACCAAGAAGTCCTCTTAATCCCGTTAGAGGCAGATGGCACCTCTAACATCTACCTAACTGCTCAGGCCAAAAACCTAGGAACCATCCTTAATCATCCCACCCTGCTGGCCACCTCCAAAACATGGCCTCCCCCTGCCAGCACACTAGAAGGCTGCCACCACCTTACTAACCTCCTACCTAGACTTCTGGCTACTACTTAAAGCTCTCTCAAGTCATGACCACAGGGGCCAGAATGATTTCACATCCTGGAGACAGAACAATGGGTATAACCACACTACACGAGCACACTGAGCCTCACCGTCCGCCTCCGAGTGACTGAAAAACAAAACAAAAGGCTAGGGGCCAGGAATGGGCTCAGTTAGTAGAGGGCTTATTCAGCGTACCCGAGATTCTGAATTCAGTCCCTACGTGAGCTGCTGTGGTGGCATACACCTATAACCCCATTACACAGACGTACACAAAAGAAGTCCGAGTCCATCCTTAGTTGACCACATAGAAAGCTTAAGGTTAGCCCCGGCTACATGAGCTCCTGTCTCAAAAAGTTAACTAATTAAAACAGCAACTAGGGGTTGGAGTAATGACTCTATAAGTGCTCTTCTATATGTCCCAGAACCCACATGGTGGCTCACAACCCTCTGTAAATCCAGTTCCAAGAGATGCGACAGTCTCCTCTGGCCTCTGTAGGCACCAGGCACGCCAAAAGTGGTGCACAGGCATTCATGCAGGCAAAACATGCACACACATTAAAAACCAACAACTACACAAACACCTACACCATGACACCTTCCTCTCAGAAGTTTTCAATGGCTCCTGTTGCACTTCGACTACTCTAGCCTCTAAGAACCTCTATAGCCAAGACTCCCACTGCGCCCCCAGCCACCTCTCCACTCACCCCATCACAGCACTTCTTGCAGTTTCTGGAACTTACCAAGTGTGGAGCCTTTATCCTTTTGGTATACCTTCAGTGAGCCCCTTCCTGAGAGTAAACCTCAACAAAATGCCACCACGCACAGACGACTTTTCTGATCACCCAATTAAAGCAGCCGTGCCTCTTCCCCCACCGCTGTGGTACTGTTTCCACAGTGCTTACCCCATTCAAATTCCCTTGTCTGCCTAGTTTTTGGGTTTTGGTTTGCACCTGCTGAACAATAACTGTGAGAACAAGGACCTCCCCCATCTCTTCACTGTCATATCGCAGGCTGCACAGGGCTGCCACATGACAGTTGTTCAGCAGATGTCACTAAATGAAACTAAAGGAGCACAGCAACAAGAGCACTGCGCCTGGAATCCGAAGATCTGGACACCAGTGTGAGCTGGGCTACTTCCCAGCACACAGCTTCTCTTTTAGGGTTCCCCCACTCTTCGCTGGAGAGCTTCATCTGTACCTCCTTCCTCAAGGGTACCAGTAAGACCAAGTAAAGACTCATTTCAGAACTTAATACCACCAAGATCCATACAGACAGCAGTGTGTCAACTCCAAGACAAGGCTCTTCCTCACTGACCTGAAGCTGCATAGATGAAATGTGTATATGAACCTGGCATGCAGGAGGAGAGCAGGTGCAAGACCAGCCTGGGCTACAAAACAAGACCCTGGAAAGACAAGAAGAAATGGAAACAAAGAGAGACAAGAAAGGAAAAGAAAAAGAAGGGGGAAGGAAAAGCTAACAAGGAAGGAAAGAGGTAGAGGAGCAGCCTGGGGCTCCCCGCTCCCACCGCTCCGGCCGGCTCCCACCCCCTGGGGATCTAACAGAGCTCAGGACACAGCAGAAGACAGCAGCAGCTTTCCTCTCTGGCAGCACAAACCCATGAGTCCATTTAGTCCGGTGTGCTGACATTCACCTACCATCTCATTTGCTCGGGAAGCTGAGGCGACAAGCTCACTTGAGCTGGCCAGAGCATCAAGGCGACCTTAAACAAAGCTGAGGCTGGTTAGTAGAGTGCTTGCCTGGCATGCACAGTGCCCTGGTAAATCCCTAACACGGAATGGCAGTTATTTGCAAAGTGTGTTCTGGGTTCCTTGAAAGTCATGGAGGTCCAACAGCCTGTACATCTCTGGGGTAGAGAGATGTAATAAACATTTACTGAAGACCAGTTTCCTCCTTAAAACAAAGAAACAAAAAACGGCACTTCATGTGGCTCAGATTGACCCCAAACTTGATATATAGCCAGGGTGGCCTTGAACTTATCATCCTCCTGCCTTTAGCACCTGGGTTCTGGGATTACAGATATGCGCCACGATGCCAGTGTCTATGTGGCACTAGAGGTGAAATCCAGGGTTCATGCATGGTAGGCAAGCATTCTACCGAGTGAGCTACACCTTCCCCGTCCCACAGTTCTTTTTTTACAGCCCATCCTGGCATGGAAATCCTGGTTCCTTGAGAAAGCCTGCAAGAATACCAACGTGTACACAATGCCACAATTATGACCATACACTGCACTTATTCACCAACCACCAACAATATGAAATGTTGTACCACGCCAGGTTACACTCCAAGAATGACAGCTAACATTCACCAAATGTGCCAGGCAGTTCACACGGATCAGGCTTAAGTCAATCTTCCTAAGAGCCCTACAAGACAGTAATCTGCTCTGTAGGTGAGGAAGCTATGACACAAACGGTAAAGAAAGCAGTTGCTGGGCGGCAAACAGTGAAAGTGGCTCACCAAGACTTTAACCCAGCAGCATAACTGCGTACTTAACTAAAACAGCACTGACAGGGCTGCTAGTATCAGCCAGCTAAAATCCCTCACTAAAGAAGGGACCAAGAGATATAAAATGCCACTTTTAAGCATTCTAGCATTTTGGGAGAATTCATACTTTCAATGCTATCTATTTCAATGATGCTTTTCTCAAAAGGCCATTATTATAGGAAAATGTGAGTTAGGCTACCTCACCATGCACTGTTGGTAAATGGTACCCTATTGGTCTACACAGAGAAACCCTGCCTCAAAACAAACAAAACAACAAAAGAATTTGTTGCTAAAGACACCACAAACTTCAGTTTCATGACACAGAAAAACTAAGCTAAAACCGAGCTGAAAGCTTCCCTGATGGCTGTGTTCACAGGGCTGAAAGTGCTATGCAGCCTGCCGGGGAAGAATCATCAACAGTGTCACTTAGCTGTGAATGCTTCGTCCTACAATAATGACCTGTCCAACAAGATGTGGTCACTACAGTAATAGTGGCATGCCTGTTACAGGGCAGCCAACAGCTTTCTGCTTGGATCTGAGGTCTTCTCCACAGAGAAGAATTCCCCTCTGGTACTGCTACCTGGTCAAAACCCCATGTCTGGGGAAGACATAGACCCTGGTGGGGCAGCCACTGTTGTTGTACTGCTAAGTGGACATCATGTATCTGTCAAACTACTCTCTAAATATTTCGGTTTATGCCTACAGATTACTGACGGAGTCAGCCTTGCTCACAGAAGCTTCTTTTGCAAGTGGGCAGTGGTTGCTGCAAGACTCCTAACTGGCCAAGGTGCTGAAAGTAAGAGACTGCTGAGTGTCCAGCCTCAATGGGGACATATTTCCATCTCCCAGGTTCAGAGGACAGCACAGAAGGGGGAGCACAAAGAATTTACGAGGCAGAGGAAGGAGAGTGGCATGTGTGGAATACTATCTTTGGGGAGGACATGGCTGTGTCCCCATGAACTCTCAGCAGCTATGCTTACCTGTGTTGAAGGACATGACACTGAGCCCAGAGAGGGAAGGGAACCCCAGTGCTCCCTAAGGACCTATAGGCAGTTAATGGCTGCTGAAGGACAGGCACTTCCTTCAGTCGTGGAAATGCTAGAATTGCTTGTGTTCTTATAAATAACTCCTCACTTACACTCTTATAAACAATCCCAATGAGACTAGCTGTGCCATGAAAGAAACGGGGAGATCTGGAAGGAGGGAACTATTTGGCAAAAGAGAGGAGGTCAGCAGGAGTGGTGGGTAATAGGGGTGAATATAATCAAAACAAATTATATACATGATTGGAAGAGTTACAGTGGGGGAGGGGAGATGGCTCGGCAGGTTAAAGCATTTGCCACACAGGCCTAACAACCTGATTTTATCAAGTTTGATTCCCCAGGACCCACCCAAAGGTGGAAGGAATCAACTCCACAATGCTGACTTCTCACTTCCACATACCATAGCACACGCTGGCATTCACACACACACAAACTGCAGTAATGATAAGTATTTTTAAATGTCAATGAAATTTATTAGATAAAAGGAATATATGCTAGTAACAAACTAAAACAAATAAAGCTTTTTCTGAGATCTTGTTTCCATGCCATTGGGAGAACCATCTCTAGCCAAAGCAATTAGAAGCAACCCAAATACCCTTGTGGCCTCCTAGCAGTTACTGTTGAGAAAGCAGAGATATCTGGGAACAGGGAATAAAATGCATGTCCAGCTCCATCACACTGCAAGCCTCAGATTCTTAGGCACAGGCTCCTCATCTACAAGTCAGGTGACATCACCACCTGCCTGACAAAGTCTGTGAAGATTAAATGAGATAATACGCCGCAAAAAAACTTCTTAATCATCAAGTTGTAGGTGATCCCTGCTGCTCCAAGCACTTCCCGAAAGAGATAAATACACCCCTATTCTTGTTATAAACATACTGGGTGATGGACAAGACACAAGCACAGAACGGAACCATGACCCCCACCATCTACAAAACCTGGTCTCCGGGTTTCTTCCCCCCAGCGCCTTGGGAGGTCAACAACTCCCATCCCCTGAGCAGAACACGAAAGGAAACTGTGGATGGGGGATGGTCAGGGTGGCAGGAATACCCAAATGAGCTGGCAAGCAACGCACACCTAAGCCCTTCTGGTCCCAAGTCATCTTCCCCATCCTGGAAGGCTCCACCCATTCCAAACACCTCACATAGTGTGTTAAGCACTAACCACGTGTTTTGTGGCGGGGGTGGGGCTCACAAGGACCCACCCCAACGCGAGGATTTATAGGCAGTTAACGGTTCCTAGGGGGAGGGGCTCACAAGACCCCGCCCATTCCTGAGGTGTGTCGCCCCCCACACTCCACTCGAGTAAATAGTGACCGAGTAAATAGTGACCGAGGGGTAAGAGGCATTTTTTTCTGTAGTGTAGCTATTGGTAAACCACCATGCTCCTGAAAAGAACCCATCACCAAGTTCTTGCTAGCGTCATGGAACTAGAAGGGATAGAAAAGGAGGGACTGGGTCAGTGGGAGGGGGACACAAACAAAATACATTATATACACGAATGAAACACATAATGAAACCCGTTATTATGTGCAATTAACATGTTATTTAAAAGAAAGCCAAGCTACTTCAGACGCCCTGCCCCAATTGCTTCCGCGGCTGTCCATTATCCCACTTTATAGATGAGCAGAAGACTCAAACACCACGCGATGCAGCCTCAAACTCAAGCACTCAGACTTCAAACAGGACTCTTGGACCCCACGTAGAGTACCCTTGGCCATCCTCCCTCTTCCCTCGTGGAGCCCTTTAACGTTCACATCTCCTCAGCAAGTGTCAGGACCCCACTGGACAGACAGGTCTGCTGCTGCCAGAGAGAGCAAGGGGTTTGTCCAAGGTCACACAGCGAGCCAAGCACGGCCCCGAGGCTCGGACCTCACAAACTTGCTTCCTGGGCTGCCTTTCCAGCCAGGGCTGGGGACTACGGCCCCAAACCGGCCATGAGGACCAAGCAGGGGCGGCCGAGACTTAGGGGGTCGTGCCGGCCGCGCCCGTGAAGGAGCCGGGTGGAAGAGATACCACAGAGGCCGGGCAGAGGATGCTGCCCCTCGTGGAGCAGCGACGCAGGGACAACGCCGGGCGCCCCGCGGGGACCCCGCATCCCGAACTCACCTGCGGCCGCAGCCGAGAGCGGGCGGCGGCGGCGAACCCCGGGCTTAGCCATTCCCCGCTGCCCCGGATGGGGAGAGAACGCGGCCGCTCACTTCCTTAGCAACTCGGCTCGGCGACCCACTTCCTTAGCAACCGCTTCAATTTCAATAACTTTATTGGGACTCGGGCGCGAACAGCCGCCGAGGGGCGGGACCCGGTGAGCAGAGGCGCTTTTTAGGTTCTCCGCGCACGCCGACACCCACACCTACCTAGGGGCCCAGACTCCATGCGCGAGTCTCGCGTGCCTCAGTTTCTCCATCTGTGAAACGGAACGCCGTACTTTGGTCGCATACGCGATTTCATCCTCTGCTTCCGAAAGCTCTTTCCTGTCAGTTCTCTGATCTGGGTCTCAGATTAGCATTGAGTGGTTCCTAATTAGGGCCACCCAGGGATGAAGACAAATCCTTAAGAAAATCCTCGTCTCTGCCCTGCCTGTCACTTCCTTTCGGTCACCGGTCACCGCGTCCCTCAGTCTGCCTTTCAAATATTCCTGCATTTCTCTGGCGTCTAGCGCCACAAGCAAGGCCAGGTCATCGTTAGCCTGGCCTGCAATTCCTACTGTCTGTCAATAGACTTTTTGCCTTGGCAGTCCATTCTCGACGAGATGGCCTGAATATTAATTTTTAAACACATCACGTCACCCTCCCTGCGTAGCGCCTTTGGAGTCCCGCTACTCTTACCATCAAATCAAAAAGCTTTGTTTGAGCATGATGGCTCGCGCCTGCGGTCCTAGCACTTGGGAAATGGAGGATGAAGAGTTTACAATCATCCTCAGATACACAGCAAGTTCGTGGCTAAACCGGACTAAACAGTGAGACCCTCTTCCTCAGGATCAAAATCAATACACATGGTTGTAGGAAAAAGATGGCTCCCTCTGATGGCTCGGTGGGTAAAAGTGCTTGACCGCTTGAGGTAGATTTAGGGACCCACCGGGCAGAAGTGGAGAAACAACTAAAGGTGTGTGCACGCACACACACACACACAATGTAATAAAAAGATGCCAAACTAGCCAGGCATGGTGGCGCATGCCTTAATCCCACTTGTGGGCGGATTCTGAGTTCATTCAGCCTGGTCTATAGAGCAAGTTCCAGGAGAGCTGCGGCTGCACAAAGAAACCCTGTCTCGAAAAAACAAAAACAACAGCAACAAACCAAACTGACTCAAAGTAAAGCTTACCTGAATTAGTTACAAACACATTATTTACAAGCAATAACAGGTAGTGTAATATATGTGCTTTTATGCTTCATCTTTTCCATATCTTCTGGTATTTTCTAGGGCTAATAATTGCCAAATTTTTCTCCCATTTTCATTAGTTCTTTTAATTTTCCTCTCCCATTCCAGGCTGGCCTTAAATTCACTATGAAAACAAAAATAACCTGTAACTTCTGATCCTCCTGCCTCTCCTTAAGTTCTGATATCACGGGCATGTTGCATCAGCTCTCATTTATGTGGCACAGGGGTGAAACCCAGGACCTCATGAACACTAGGTGTAAACTCTTATCACCTGAGCTCTTTCAAGCCTACACCCAGACCAGGCCTTTTGCTTTGTTTTGTATTGTTTTGTTCTCCCTGAGACAGTGTTTCTCTGTGCAGCCTTTGCTGTTCTGGGACTCACTCTTTGGACCAGGCTAACCTACGAACTCCTAGAGCTCCACCTGCTTCTACCTCCCTGTAGTAATTATTTTTCTATTGCTCTGACAAAACCTCATGACCAAGGCAATGTATTTGCCTGCATGTACTTATGTGGACTATGTGGAGCGTCAGGTTCCTGAGGAGGTCGGAAGAGGGTATCACATCCACTGGAAATGGATTTCCAGATGGTTGCGTGCTGCCATGTGGATGCTAGTAATTGAACCTTGGTCCTATGCAAGACCACTGAACCAACTCTCTGGCCCCTACATGGGTATTTTCATTTGTTTGTTTGTTTGTTTATGTTGGTTCTTCAAAACAGGGTTTCTCTGTGTAGCTTTGGCTGTGCTGGGCTCACTTTGTAGATAAAGCTGGCCTTGAACTCACAGAGATACACCTGCCTCTGCCTCCCAGTGCTAGATTACAGGCATGAGCCACTGCAACTGGCTTCTCTGTGGGTCTTTGATCTGGATGCTGGGGATTGAACACGGGGCCTCCTGCTTGTACAACAGACTCACTGAGCTATTACCCTACCCCACTATGGCTGGCTTTATATTTTGAGACAGGGTCTCCCTATATATGGTCACTATGTAGACCAGGCTGTCCTCAGATTCACAGAGATCCATCTGCACCTGTCTCCTAAGTGCTGAGACTCAAGGTGTGTGCCGGCATCCCTGCCTTTATTATGATCTCGCCTGTGGAGAGAATGTGTAATGAACTTCCTACAGAGTAGACCAATAGCATTGCCTGGCTCCCCATGCCGTGACAAAAGCACCAAACTCCCTTTCTTCTCTGACGCTCTAGAACAATGCTGTCCAAAAGATCTGTAGCTGTGGTGGAAATGCTGTATATTGGAACCATCCAATATGGCAGCCACCAGCCACATGTAGCCACTCAGCTTCCAAAATGACACAAGGGATACTGAGGAACCAAGTAATGTTTACTTAGTTTTAATTAATTTGTGTTTGAGTTGTCACCTGTGACTACTGGCTATCATACTGCACAGGACAGTTCCAAAAGCCAACAGAGATTGCAGGTATAGTCATTTGGAGCCTGAATTCCAGTTCCTTCTTTCATCTAGCAGGTGACCCAAGGCAAGTCATTCATCTCTTTTTTTTTTTTTGCCCTGCTTGGTTTCTTGTTTTTGTTTTGTGTTGGGGGATTTTTTTTTGTATTGTTTTGGTTTTTTTGCTTTGTTGTTGTTTTGGTTTTGGTTTTGGTTTGTTTTTTGAGACAGTGTTTCTCTGTGTGTAGACCTGCCTGTCCTGGATCTCACTTTGTAGACCATGTTAGCCTTGGGCTCACAGGGATCCACCTCTGCCTCCCAAGTGCTGGGATTAAAGGTATGCACCCCTACACCTGGCAGTCACTCATCAATTTAGGACCAGTTTCTCACCTGTAAAATATGTATTTGACACTGTCCAGGTTTGTCATGAAGGTTAAATAAAATGTGGAGCCAGATATAGCATAACATGCCTCTCATCCCAGTCCTTGGGAGGTGGCAGAAGCAGGGGGTTAAGGGTCCAAGTCTAGCTTGAACTACAGAGTGAGTGTATAGCACTGGATAAGCATGCACAGGGCCCTGAATTCCACCTGCAAGGAAAATGCAGAACAAAACTTTACTAGATAGGTAGGCCCACGGCGTGCTAGGGAAGCAGCAATTGCCAATGTGAGGAGCCCTGCAGGTCAGAGGGCTCAGTGTTCTTTGAAATTTGCTGCTCTGGAAGGGGGGTTGTGTAAAAGGCCTGTAAAGGAATATAAATTATTTGCTGGGTTGTGGGGAGGTGGTACCCCTGAGCCCCTTTCAAGAGGAAATAGAACGTTGAGCTTGGATGGAGGCCAAGTATATGAGACAGGCTTGATGGTTGCCACTTGGCTACGTGCCCAGGTTCAGCATGGATGAGACCGTATGACCTGAGAGAGGCTCAGAAGACTGGGAATGGAGCTAATGGCTTCTAAATTCACATCTCTGAGGTTTTTTTGAAGCAAGCCAGGCAAGAGCTAGATGGTAATTGCTTCCTCCTCAAGCACTTAACAGCTATGTGACCTTGATCAAGTTAGTTCACCTTTCTGGACCTCATTTCTCTCTCCTCCCCCTGCTCCCCCACCCCCCGACTCCTACTCCCACCCCACCCCCACTCCCACCCCCGCTCCCACCCCCAGTGCTGGGCTGTAACACACAACTTCTTAGAGAAGCTCTACCCAGCCCCTGGCCCTCATTCTTCTTGTTGCTTTTTTAAAGGGTTCTGGTGAGGATTTGCTAAAGGAATAATAAGCATGAAACACTACCCCCTATGTAAGGCACAGTAAATGACAAGGGGTGGTGAGAGTAATGGTATCACTATCAGAGCCAGAAGTCACAGAACCCAGGTAGCCAAACCAGGGTTTGTACCTAGTTCCCAGGAATGGACTTGGCTCTTGTATGTGCATCTTCTGCAGCACAGTGTCCAGCCTGTAGCAGTGCACAAAGACACCTATTAAAAACATAAATTAGAAGGTTTAATTGCAGCACTCAAGAGGATGGCAGGTGGAACTCTGCGAGGTCAAGGCCAGCCAAGGCTTCATAGTAAGACCCTCTGTCAAAAAGAAAACAAGGAGCTGGGCGTGGTGGCACATGCCTGTAATCCCAGTGCTCAGGAGGCAGAGGTAGGATGATCGATGTGAGTTTAAGGCCAGCCTGGTCTACCAAGCAAGTCCAGGGCAGCCAAGGCTACACAGAGAAACCCCTGTCTCGGGAAAAAAAAAAGAAGAAAGAAAGGAAGGAAGGAAGGAAGGAAGGAAGGAAGGAAGGAAGGAAGGAAGGAAGAAAGAAAAGCATACATACATTAGGGGCAGCATAATGAGTTCATCAGGTTTGCCACCAAGACTAACAACCTAAGTTCAAGCCTCAGGACAGAACTCCCAAAGTTCTCTTCCCTCCCCAGACATTCCATAACACATATGCTTCCACGCCCACATGCACACACATAAGAAATAAATGTTAAAAACATAAGTTATGGGGGCTTGAAGAGACTACTCAGTGGTTAAAAGTGTTTACCGTGCAAGCCATGATGACTTTGAGTTTGGCTCCCAGCACCCATGTATGTACCAACCAGCCCAGAAAGGATTTTTGAGATAGGCTATACCGCCGGTGTTGTGGGGAGCAGACAGGAGGATTGCCAAAGGATTGGGACAGAGAGTGATACAGGGTACATGATACTCTCCCCCAGCCCCCCCACCCCCGGACATGCACAGGCCTGCGCACCGACACATACATGCGTACATGCATCACGATCCTCCCGTCCCCTGCCCCCACACAATTAGAAGAGCAGTTTCTAAAATAAATAAAACAACACAAAAGTACCAGGTGTGGGGATGGCACACACTCCAAACCTTGCGCCAGAGTCCTGAGGCAGGTGACTTGCAAGTTCAAGGTTGATTTGATGATTATGTTTCCTTGTCAACCTGTATGTGTATGTATGTACATATACATACGTAAAAAGGGTTTGGGTAACGTTAGCCTATTCTGGGGAGTAGGCATAATGCCCCCAGATGCCTAAGGCTATTGAACAAACAAGACCAGTGTCAGGCGAGGATTACCCTCTTTGATTTGTTGACCAGGGAGGTGCCATAGAACCCCCCCGCCCCTGCGTCTATGCCACTGCTCTTGGTTACCATTCAGAATTTGATAGTTCAGACTCTATTGCTAAAGATACTACGTACTTGTGTCACAGGACACGGAGAAGTCAAGCTGGTACTAATCTAGAAGTTTCATCCCCATTAGCTAGCTTTCTTAGTACCCAAAGGTGCTACACAGTCTGCTGGAGAGAAAAATCACAGTCTTAGCCATCTATGAAGCTGTGAACTGTATAAGCTACAACAACCAGCTTGGAGAGATGTGTCCATTGGTGCAGTAGTGCCATGAATGTTCGTTCGGATTGGAAAACCAAGGCCAGATGTGGTAACGTGTGTCTTTAATCCCAGCAGTTGGGAAGCCAAGGAAGACGGGTCTCTGTGAATTCAAAGCTAGCCTGGTCTACATGAGTTCCAGGTCAGCTATTAAGACACTCCCCCACCTCTCTCTCTCTGACACACACACACACACACACACACACACACACACACACACACACGAAAGAAAAGGAACTCATGAATACTACTGTCTAATGGAACAAGAACTCATGGGTGGCTAGGTCATAGGCACTAAGGGAGAACATACTATTGTTTTGCTAAATGGACACAATATCAAACTACCTTTAAGACCGTAGACTAGTGACACTCTAAATCCTCATGAGAGAAGCTTGTTTTTGCAGTAGAGACTCATAACTGGTCAGAATGCAGCGAATAAGGGAGTGTGGACCACTCAGCACTAAATGGGATATCTGCACCACACTCTCCTCTCCAAGCTCCGGGATCGTTGAGGAACAGTGGCAGGAGGAATTGTAAAAGCCAGAGGAGCCTTGTGAAATCAGTCCTTCCCGGGGACGGTCCACATAAGAACTCACAAAGGCTGTAACTGCAGAAGACCCTCGAGAGATCAAGGCAGCCAGAGTTCTGGTGTGAATAGGAGGGAGGTCTCCAGACTCCCACCCACAGCTGAGGAGCCGTAGCTGGCAGAGGATGGCTACTGGGGGAAGGAGAGTCAGTTTCCCTCAAGGTGCAGTCGCCGGTGGTGATGCCCACGCCCCAGTAGGTGTCTCTACACCCATGAACATCCTGGCAGCTCTAAATAGACTAGGTGGTGTTTTTTTTTTTTTTTTTAATTCTATGAAATTTGGAAGGAGGAGGAAGAGGGGAAAGGGGAGTTGGAGTGGGAATAGATTTGAGCCAAACACATTATACACGTGCGTTAAATTTCCAAACAAGAGCAACAACAGACTTTTCACAGAGCCAGCTAGGGAAGTAACTCAGATCCATATCGTTCCTTCCAGGCATGCATTGGCAAATACTTACCAAAGCTTGGCTGAAGGTTTTCAATAGCTAACTTCCCCTTTGGTCTCAACTTACTAGTTCAACCTTTCCTTTCCCATCACCTTTGTTTCTTGATTTGTTAAAGAGTTTACTCTGTGAATTCTTACAAGCTTTCTTAAATCCTTTTTTTTGGGACCAGGCATGGGAAACAAATAAATCTCTTTTTTAACTACTTGTTTAAGGGCATAGCTCCAGGTGCTGAAAAGAAATAAAAAAGAATTCTAAGTTCTTTCTGCCTCAGTTTCCCCGTGACATTTGAGCTCCAGGAGAATCGGTAAAAAAGCTTAGTCCAGTGTTCAGCAGCCAGGGCGAGAGTGCACCTGGGCTGCGTCTCAGAAAAAGAAGCCTTTGGGTTTTATCCACCCGACTCTTTAAATCAGCAGCTCTCAGCCTTCCAAATGCTGAGACCCTTTAATATAGTTCCCCATGTTGTGGTGACCCCCAGCCATAGAATTATTTTGTTGCTACTTCATAACTATAATTTTGTTACTATTATGAATTACAATATGAATATCTATGTTTTCTTATGATCTTAGGCGACCCCTGTGAAAAGGTCCGTCAACCCACAGTTGAGAACCACCACTTTAAATGGATTCTGCTTTGTTTTGCGGCAGGGTCACTCTACAGAGCCCAAGCTGTTCTGGAACTCAATAACTAGGCCAGGCTGGCCTTGAACTCACAGAGATCTCCCTGCCTCTGGTGGTGGGATTAAAGGTGTATGATGCCACACCTGAACTTTAAAATGGATTAAAAAAAAACTTATTTATTTTTATTTTATGGCATTGGTGTTTTGTCAGGTTCCATGAATGAAACTGGAGTTACAGACAGTTATGAGCTGCCATTTGGGTGCTGGGAATTGAACCCAGGTCCCCTGAAAGAGTAGCCAGTGCGCTTAACTGCTGAGCCATCTCTCCAGCCCCTAAAATGGATTTTTTTTAAGTCTGTATCTGTGGCAGCATTCTTTCTTTCTTTCTTTCTTTCTTTCTTTCTTTCTTTCTTTCTCCCCTTCCTTCCTTCCTTCCTTCCTTCCTTCCTTCCTTCCTTCCTTCCTTCTTTCTTCCTTCTTATCCCAGTACTGGAGAGATGGCTTAATTGGCAAAGTGCTTCCTGCAAAACTTTAAGACTTGCATTGGGATCCTCAGTTGGTAGCTCAGCATCCATTTAAAAGCCAGGCACAGCAGTGTCCAGCTGAAGTCTGGAGCTGAGGCAGTGGCTCCACATTCAGTGAGAGGCTATCTCAAAAATTAAAGTGGAAGGCTACAGAGGAGACTCAGTGGGAAGAGCATCGCTGCGTTTGGACCCCAGTACTCACATAAAAGCTGGCAGCCTTGACCGCATATCTGTAATCTCAGTGTAGATGGACATGAGAAGCCAGAACACGCTGGCTAGCCAAACTAGACTAACTGGTGAACTCTGAGCTAAGCAAGAGACCCTGAATCAATATATAAGGTGTAAAGGGATTGAGAAGGATACCCAGTGTCAACTTCAGGCCTCCACACAACTGCACACACATGACCACACACAGGCAAACACGCACACATGTGCACATCAGAAAGAAGGTAACAGGTAACATGTCCTTGTTTCCCATGAGTGTCTCAGGGATCTATTTAAATTTACAAAATAACTTGAAGTTGGAAACACAGTATGATGTCGTGGTAACCAGCCTCCAAGGTAGTCCTCAGCGATCGCCATCTGATAGTAAATAAACCCTTGCATGGTCCTTTCCTACACTGAACCAGGAATGACCTGTGCGGCCAGTAGAATATGGTGGGAGTGTGGTTATGAGCCACTTGTGAGATTCCATTAGGAGAGCTATTCAGCTTCCATGTTGGTGTCTTGTATTAGCCACCGTATTGGGAACAGCTCCGCGGAGAGGCCCACATGAAGCATACATACAGCTTCTGCAGAGCTGAGACCTCCAGTCACTTGCCAGCATCCCGAAAGTAGACCTCCTGGGCTCAGCAAGTCTTTCAGCTGATGCAACCCTGGTCAGCCTTTTGACTACTAACTGATAAAATAAAAAACAAACAATGCAGCCCAAGCACACACTAAACAAAACAAACAGAGCTAGAAGCACCCAGCAAGGTTGATTCCAGATCCCTTACCCTCAGGTGATCGATCGATTGTGGCCATCCCTGCTGAGATGGGGCCGGGTTATTTGTAGTAATACACAAAGCACATGGTCCAAAACAGGCGTGCAGCTGGGGCTCTTGTCACCCCTGTGCCTGAACCCACAGCCATCCTCTCCCATCTCCCATGCAGCAAGCTCTTAGGAAACGGGGACCCGGGAACTAAGGCACACATGGCTCGGGCCACTCTCACAGCTCTCCTAGGAGAAGTGGGGTGGCTGTGAACACATACTCCTCCGTCCCCACAGATGCCACCTTTCCCTGCCAACTCTCGCCACTCCCTTGTATCCCCACAACCTGTCTCACACGTGGGGGTGGGGTCGGGTGGGGCGGCCCCTCTTCACGGCCTTGTGGAAATAGCACTTGCCCTTTTCCTTTTTGTGCACATGCATGTGTATGTATGTGTGTTCATGTGCATGTATGCGTGTGGAGGACCAAGACAGACATCAGGTGTCTTTCCTCAACAGCGCAACAATTTTGGGGAGACAAAAATCTCTCGCTCACTGTGAAGTTCAACAGTTTGTCTAGACTGAGCTGAGAGGATCCGTGTATCCCCTTCTCTCCTCCCCTACTCCCCCATTGCCCCTGCACCAGCTAAGGCTGGGGTTACATGAACTGTCATGCCCAGCCTTTCAGCTCTTAAACATCATCTTTACTGGGCTGGAGAGACAGCTCAGAGGTAAAGAGCACTGGCTGCTCTTCCTAGAGGTCCTGAGTTCAATTCCCAGCAACCACATGGTGGCTCACAACCATCTATAGTAAGATCTTATGCCCTCTGCTGGTGTGCAGGCGTACATGCAGACAGAACATTGTGTACATAATAAATAAATCTTTAAAAAGGAATGTTTCAGTTTAGAGAAGTCATATTTACTTATTTTGCCTGTGTATGTAAGGGGTGTGTGTGTGTGCGTGCCATAGTGTATGTGGAGGTCAGAGGTCAACTTATAAGCATCAATTCTCTCCTTCTACCATGTGTGTCCCTGGGAATCAAACCCAATCTTTCTGGCAGGTCCTTTATTCACAGAGGCCTCTCCCTGGCCTGATATCCATCCTTCTCATGGGGTCTGAGGATCTGAACTCAGGTTCTCACGTGCTTGTGGAGCAGGTAGGCACTTTACCACCTGAGCTATGCCCTATTTTTCTTCAACCTACAGAAATCAGAGCTCAGTATCTACCTTTAAACCTTAGCCCCTGCTACTAGCTTCTGTGGCTTTCTCCCTCACAGCATTTGGCCTTTACCCTGGCCCAACCCGGTACCCTTCACTTCAGACTTGCTAAACTGTACTGGGCAACATTTCATTACTGTAACTGATACTGAAGAGAAGCCAATTTATACAGACAAACGGTTTGTTTTGGATCACAGTTTAGAAGTCCTGGTCTGTAATTGGCTGGATCTATTGCTTTTAGAATCTGTGCTGAGGGAACACATCATGGCAAGACCTCATGGTAGAGTAAAACTGCACATGTGGCCAGGAGGCAGAGAAAGGGGTTTGGAACCAATGGTCCCCTTCAAGGGACTTTCTCCTTCTTCCTCTTCTTCTTCTTCTTCCTCTTCTTCTCCTCCTCCTCCTCCTCTTCTTCTTCTAAAGATTTATTTATTTATATGGTGTTCTTCCTGCATGTGTGCCTGATCACCAGAAGAGGGCACCAGATCTCATTATAGATGGTTTTGAGCCACCGTGTGGTTGCTGGGAATTGAACTCGGGACCTTTGGTCCTGCCAGCCCTCAAGGGATCGCTTCAAAGACCCCTAACTTGCATGCTGTTATTGAGATTCCCCCTGGAGCTAGGGATATAGCTCAGTTGGTAGAGTGCTTACCTTGCCTGCACTAAGCCTTACATTTATCCCCAGCACCACATAAACTAGATGTGGTGGCTCACATTTATAATCTTAGCATTGTGATGTGAAGGCGGGAGAATCAGAAGTTCAAGGCCATCCTTTGCAACATAATGAATTTAAGGCCAACCTCCATATATGATGGCCTAACAACAACAAAAATACACACACACACACACACACACACACACACACACACACACGAGACACATATATGTGTTTTTTAAAAAGAAGAGAAGGAGGAAGATTGGTGAAATGAGAGAATCAACACTTGCGTAAGCCTGGCATACTTGCACACCATCATACAGAAATACATACATTAAAACCTAATTTTAAATGTTATTAAAAAGAAAAAAGACCCCAGGCAGTGGGACACACCCCTTTAAGCACAACACTACAGAGCAGAGTTAAGAGATCTCTGAGGGTCCAAGGTCTGCCAGGGCTACGAGTGGACCATCTCAAGACAGGGGGCTGGGAGTGGGTGCCAGTTTCTGAGTTTTTTGCAGTGCTCAAATTCAGACTAAGGTACATGCTCAACAAGGCTCTATCCCTACACCATGTCCCGGGCACTAAGGTGGTACTATCATTCCTGACTGAGTTCTGCTGCTTATAATCCCCAGCCTCAGCTACGATGTTTCCGTAAAGCAGTCCAAATAGACTAATGCACAGCCACACACACAACTCCCCCAAACTGGAAACAAGGACCTCAGTGGGTGGATCAATAAACAGCTCGATACATCTGTACAATGGGATGCAATTCACTGATGAAAAGGAATGAACTGGTGGATGTGGTCACACACACCTTAATCTTACCACCTCAGGAGGCAGAGGGAGATGGATCTCTGTGAGTTCAAGGGCAGCCAGAGCTACATAGTGAGATCCTGTGGGGGGGGGGGGGGAGGTAGAGGGAATGAACTATTAGTACTCATGACAGCTTTGATGAATTGAAAAGACATTCTTTGTAACTGAGGCTTCGAGCTACAGCAATGGCTCATTAGCTTAGAGGATTTGTAGTTCTTGCAGAGGACCTGGGTTTGGTTCCCAACACCCGTGGTAACTCACAACTATGTATAGCTCCAGTTCCAGTTCTGATCCCCTCCTGTGGCTTTAAAGGGCACTGCATGCAGCTCATGGCACAGAGACGTAGGTGCAGGCAAATGTTCACGTTAAAAAAAAAAAAAAAAAAAAGTACATTTCAAAGGATTACCACTACAGGACGCTGCTTATGTGAAAAGTGAAACCAGAGTGACGGGTCTGTACTTGCCCAGGTTGGGGTGGGAGTTCTGTGTCACTTACAAAAGGAAATGCAAGTTTTGTTTTTTTTTTTTTTTTTTTTTTTTTAGGCAACAGAAATGCTTTGTAAACTGTTTGTGGTGTTGGTTATGAAAACCTACGTGTGTGAAAATTCATAGAACTATCCGTATGCACAGAAGAAAAAGAACAGGAGAATTTTACTCTCTGACAATTAAGACAAACAGCCCGCAGTAGCCAGCCTCAAAGCTGATCCATGTGGTCCTTGCCTCCTTGTATTTGTGACCTGGTGTCTCTACCCCCACTGACTAGGGCTATCAGAGGGTACCAGGAAGACCACAGAAATGACGGTGTGTGACTTCTGAGGCTGGTCACAGAAAAGACGTGTCAGTTTTATCTAGATGTCTAGAGACACCAACTTTCCGGAGGTTGGCTCACTGTTGCAAAGACTCTAAACTGGGCCTATGGGGAGGAACCCTGGCTCTGGCAACCACCAGCCTTCAGCCAATATCTGAGAGCAACCTCACCACAGGCCCTAGCCTCCATGGCTCAGGCACCATGCTCTGGAATTCCTGGCCCATGTAAACTGAGACAATAAGTGATTTGCTTTATTCCCCCCCCCTCTCTCCCTCCCTCTTCCCTCTTCCTCTGAGACAGTCTCATTGTGTAGTTCAGTGTGTCCTGAAACTTGTAGTATTCCAAAATCTTTCTTACCATTTAAAAACGGGAGCAGAAACTCGGCCTGGTGGCTCAAGCCTTTAATCCCAATACTCGGGAGGGAGAGGCAAGTGGATCTCTGAGAGTTTGAGGCCCGCCCACTCTATAAATTGAGTTTCAGGATAGCTAGAACTGTTGCTACCGCACAGAGAAATCCTGTCAAGAAAAACCAATTTCCCCACAAGAAAACAAAAGAAAGAAAAATGGGAGCAGGGACTTAAGTCATATGGATGTGTGTGTGAGAGAGAGAGAGACCATGCGAAACGCCTGCACGGGGAGGGCAGAGGCGTCCCTGATCATTCTCCATCTGCTTCTCTGTTGTGGCTGTTTTGAGACAGTGTGCCCTACTAGGCAGCCCTGGGTAGCCTACAACTCAACTATGAGGGCAAGAATGGCCTCAAACTCAGAGTTCTGCCTGCTTCTGCATCCCAAGTACTGGGATTAAAGATGGGTACCGCCATGGCAGCCACTCTCCATGTACTTTTTGAGACAGGGGCTCTTCCTCATCTTAGAGCTCACTGCTTTGCTAGACTGGCTGGTCAGCAGGAGGACCATCCATCCTTACAAGTTCAGCATTGCGGTTACAGGCGGCCGCACACACAGACCTTCCCACGTGGAGGCTGCGGATCCCAGCACAGGTCCTCATGCTAACAGAGCAGACATTTTACCACGGAGCCATTTCCTTGGCCCTGTACATCGTATTTTCGTCAGATAGATGAGTTACCAAGTCAGTTCTAATTCGTTCTAAGATCCAAAAGGCTCATCCAAAGCCTCAGTTTCACAGCTGAAGAGGAGACAGTGGTTCAGAGTAGGACAGAACCTGTCACAACAGGAAGTTCTTTGCCTCTCACTATCCCCTCCACCCTACATCAGTGACCCCAGGCCCTGGGCCCTCTGAGCTCTGCTCCCAGAAGCCTAATCCTCTAGAGGAAGGAGGGCCTCCCTCCCCACTACACCAAGCTCTCAGGTTCCTGTTTGCTCTCTGGCAACAGCTGGGAAAGATGGTCTCACCTTGAGCAAACAGTGTGGGGAAGCACAAGGAAACTTGTGGAAGGCAGTGCCCAGCAGGGCTGACAGACTCCCAGGCCTGCCTCAACCCCCACTAAGGCCCTCCAGGTCTCCCAAGCATTTCAGGGAGGATCCTTTGATCTCTCTGGCAGCCCTGTGCCCACTGCTCACAGTTGAAGAAACAGCTTCAGAAAGGGTGAGCGGCCTCATGGAGCAGCGATGCTGTGTTATCACCAAGCTTCTGGGTGCGTTGGCTCTGACTGCAATTTTGCTTCTCATGATGACCTGGCAGGGCAGAGTGGAGTGATGTCACAGGCAGGCTTGACAGGTTGGGGCGGCATTAATATATACAATTTTTTAAAGTTTTTCTGTGCCAAAAATAAATTCAATTTGCAGAGTTCTGTGGCACACACCTTTAGTCCCAGCATCCTGGAATAGGTGGATCTCTGAGTTTGAGGTCAGTCTAGTTTATCTACTCAGTTCCAGGTCAGCCACAACTGTATAGTGAGACCCTTTCTCAAAAAAAGGAAAATAAAAATTAAATTTAAAACAATCATCCAAGAACCTGGGAAGGTGGTTCTGTTTATGAAAGAACTTGCTGTGTGAACATGAGGACCCAGAGACACGTGGATCCTAAGAGCTTGGCCAGTCTAGCAGCACTGGAAAGCTTGGAAAGCTTCAGTTTCACTGAGGTACCCTATCCCAAGGGAATGAGGCAGAGAATGAGAGAGGAAGGTTTTGGATGTCCCTGGGGAGAGAGGCTTCTTGGAAAGGGCTCTTGCTGCTGCTCTCCTCAGTGTTTTACCTGGTAATGCTTGCAGTCCAGGACTGCTGATGAGTGAAGGCTTGTGTGTAGAAACCTGCCGTTCTTGCCTGCTGTTGCACCTATCATTTCAAAGGAAACATTCCAATCCTCAGTAAACCAGTTCCCAAGCAGAGATGAAAATTAAATCTGACAATGTAGAATTTGTTGCCCGTTCACCATTGAGCCCTGTTGGGTCCCCAACCCAAAGCATTCCTCCACCATCCTCCCCTTCCCTAGCTCCCCATAAGCAGAGGAGGGAGAAAGGCAGCTTTGCTTTCAGCCCAGGAAATAAATGCTGGCTTACACGGTTGTTAGGGTTATACACTAGATTTCTTTGAAGTGAACAGAAAGTAGGGATAAGACTTCCTCATTCCCTTTTCCCCTCCCTCCATTCTCCACCCTCCCCCACCCCCACCCCTACTGTGTTTTTCTGGGGCTGGAGAGATGGCTCAGCACCTAAAAGCACCACAGGCTCTTCTTCCAGAGGGCCAGGGTTCAATCCCAGCACCATACGGTGGCTGACATCCCCTTGTAAACCAGCAGTGGTGGGTCCAGTTCCCCCTTCTGGTTTTGGGGGCAGCAGGCATGCAGGTAGTGCGCAGACACACATGCAGACAGGATACCCATACACGTAACATTAAAACAACGACAAACCATTGCCTTTGTTTTCATGTGAACTTGGGTCCATCAGAAAGCAAGGAGAGGTTTGCTCTTCTGGCCACACACTCCACTTCCCCACTGCCCTACAGTATAGGAAGGAAAGCACTGGACACTTGCCAAGCCCGCTTGCTGAGGGCACCTGTGAAGCCTTGCAGGTAGCGGCTAGGAGGACATCCATGCCTCCCCCTGCTCAGGGCGGTTCCCTGAAAACCCGAGGTCTCCCTCCTCTGGGCTGCTTCCCAGAGGGCTGCAGCATCTCTGTATTCACAACTTGTTTTTAATTATTAAATTTTTGAGACAAGGTCTCATTCTGTCACTCTGGCTGGCCTGGAACTTGCTATGCAAACCAGGCTGGCCTCTGACAAATATTCATACATGTGTTTTCCAAGTGCCCTATGGGATCAAAGCCACTCCCTGCTTTAAATTAAATGAATTTTGGTACATCTGCATGGTATATGTGTGTGTGTGTGCATATTTGCATGTGTATGTTTTCGTGTGCCTGAGCACGTGTGCGTGGGCATGTGCATTTCGGTGTGCGTGTGTAAGCCAGAGGTCTAGGTTGGAAATCTTCCTTAATCTCTTACTCATTTGTGTTACACATGGTGTGTGTGTGTTAGCATGTCAGAGGATAAACTCAAGCCTTACTTGAGACAGGGTCTCTCTTTTTGTTCAGTACTGCACATGCCAGGCTAGTTAGCCCAAGAGCTTTAGGCGATCCTCCTGTCAACCCTTCCATTCCTTCTAGAACATAATGGGATTACAGACGAGTGCTGTTGTGTCTAGCTTTTAGGTGTGCACCGGCTATCCGAAGTCAGGTCATCAGACTTACATTGCAAGCAAACTTACCCACCGAGGTATCTCTTCAACCCCCAGCCTTGTTATTTGAGACAGGAATCTTACTGAGCCTCTCACCAGTTAAACTAGACTTCCTGACAAATGAGCCCAGGGACCTTCCTGCCTGTGCCTTCCCGGCACTGCGCTGAGATTACAGGGTTGTGCTGCCCTTCCTGGCCTTGTGATTATTGCTGTTTATTTTATAAGTGTTTGACTGCACATATGTCTGTGTGTCACATGTGAGTCTACAACCTATGGAGGACAGCAGAGGGCTTTAAATTAGGGTTACAGATAGTTGTGAGCCACTGTGTGGGGTCCTGGAAACTGAACCTTGGTCTTATACAAGAACAGACAGTGGTCTTAACTGCTGAGCCCTGTCTCCAGCCCTCTTCCCCACTTTTTTGCATGGGTTCTGGGGATCAGACTTAGGTCCTTATATTTGCATAGCAAGAATTTCACCTGCTGACCCATCTCCTCATCCAGAAGAAATATCACTGTAATGGGACATAAAAAGTATCCTTGGGCCAGGCTGTGGTGGCACACGCCTTTAATCCCAGCTCTTGGGAGGCAGAGGCAGGTGAATCTCTGTGATTTTGAGGCTAGCCTGGTCTACTGAGCGAGTTCCAGGATAACCAGGGCTATACAGAGAAACCCTGTCCTTAAAAAATAAAATATACTTGGGGACATTAAGATGGCTGAGAAGGTAAAGAAAGGCACTTGCCACCCAACCCTGAAACCTTCCTTTAATTAATCCCTGTAACCTATGAAAGGGCCAAAGAGAACTGACTCCATATGGTTGTTCTCTGGCCTTTACACCCGCTGCCCACCCCCATCATATACACACAATGATAATAATAAATATATTTTTCATTGTACATATTAATGCCGCCCCAACCTGTCAAGCCTGCCTGTGACATCACTCCACTCTGCCCTGCCAGGTCATCATGAGAAGCAAAATTGCAGTCAGAGCCAACGCACCCAGAAGCTTGGTGATAACACAGCATCGCTGCTCCATGAGGCCGCTCATCCTTTCTGAAGCTGTTTCTTCAACTGTGAGCAGTGGGCACGAGGCTGCCAGAGAGATCAAAGGATCCTCCCTGAAATGCTTGGGAGACCTGGAGGGCCTTAGTGGGGGTTGAGGCAGGCCTGGGAGTCTGTCAGCCCTGCTGGGCACTGCCTTCCACAAGTTTCCTTGTGCTTCCCCACACTGTTTGCTCAAGGTGAGACCATCTTTCCCAGCTGTTGCCAGAGAGCAAACAGGAACCTGAGAGCTTGGTGTAGTGGGGAGGGAGGCCCTCCTGCCTCTAGAGGATTAGGCTTCTGGGAGCAGAGCTCAGAGGGCCCAGGGCCTGGGGTCACTGATGTAGGGTGGAGGGGATAGTGAGAGGCAAAGAACTTCCTGTTGTGACAGGTTCTGTCCTACTCTGAACCACTGTCTCCTCTTCAGCTGTGAAACTGAGGCTTTGGATGAGCCTTTGGGAAGGACACCATGCTTAGGATCTAGTTTGCTTTCTATTACTGTGATAAAAAACCATGACCAAAAGCAATATGGGAAAAGCTTTATTTCTGCTTACAGTTTTTATAGTCTACCATGAGGGGAAGCCAAGACAAGAACTCAAGTCAGGAACTGAAGCAGACTGTGGAGGTGGTACATGGCTTACTGGCTTGCCAGACCCTACAGAACCCTGGCTGTCCTGGAACTCACTGTAGACCAGGCTCGTCTCAAACTCAGAGACCTGCCTGTCTCTGTCTCCCAAGTGCTGGGATTAAAGACATGCACCACCCCCACCTAACTTTTTTTTATGATTTATATGAGTGCCCTATTTGCATGCATGCCTATATTTTGCATGAATGCCTACATGACAGAAGAGGGCATCAGATAGCCGTGAGTAACATATGGACGCTGGAAGTTGAACTCGGGACCTCTGGTAAAAGCAGCCAGTGTTCTTAACTACTTAGCCATCTCTCCAGCTCCCATGTACTTTCTTATTTTATGTATGAGTGCCCGTATGACACATGTGTTCCGTTGTGTATCAGTACCTACAGAGGTCAGAAGACGGTGTCAAAACTCTGAAACTGGAGTTACAGGTGGTTTTGAGTTTGAACCCAGGTCCTCTGCCAGAGCGGTCAGGATTCTTACCTCTAAGCCACCTCTTCAGCTTCCCATGTACTTTCTTAAACACCTCAGAACCCCTTGTCCACTTGTCCACAGTAGGCTAGGCCCTTCAACATTAATTCCCAATCAAGAAAATACCCCACAGGCTTGCCCCACAGGGGCATTTTTTCCACTGAGGTTCTCTGTAACCAGATGATTCCAAAGTTTGTGTTAAATTGGCAAAACAGCAATAAAAAAACCCAGCCAACAAAGAATCCAAAAGCTGGTGCACAAGACCCAGCTTTGCTGTCAGGCCAGCGTGGCCAGGACACGGCATCCCATGTAAGTGGGATACTTTCCCCTGTACTCCTGAGGGCTGAACCCAGGGCTGTGCTGTGGTGAGCAAGCATTCTGCCAACTGAACCACACCCCACCTTTTTCAAGCCTTTTTATTTCAAGAAATGATTTCAACTAAGTTGCTAGGTAGACCTATAGTGTGTGATCCTCCTGCCTCAACCTCCACAGTAGCTGAGATTACAGGCTGGATCTAAAAGGCTCCACTGGGACTCCGCCTTTAAGATGGCTCCCCTGGGTGATGACACACTGCATGCTTTGGGCCTTTGCAGGAGCTTGTGAAAATGTACATTCCCAGGCACTCTGTTCCTGCCCGCTTGGATGCCGCAGTGGAGTGGCTTTCCATACCTTGCCCTTCAGGGCTCCACAAAATGAAACTTGCTGCCTTAGCACCTGGAATCTAGAGAAAACCTCCTGCTTGGGCCCTTGGCGGGTGGGGATAGAGCTCTTTGCTCCCTCCTTCTTGCTGGCACTTCATTGGTCACCCAGGCAGATTCCATTAAAGACCCAGGAGGAGCTAAGGTGAGACAGTTCACACCTGTACTTCCCAGTACTTGTGAGGCTGAGAGAGGAACATTGAGATTTCATGACAAGCCTCAGCTATATCAATAGTTCAAGGCTGGACTGGGCAACATAAGACCCCACCACAAAGAACAAAATGAAAGAAGTAAACAACAAAAAATCTTCAGATAAACAGACTGGGATTAGGGGAATCAATGGAACTAGCTGGTAAAATGAATTGTTACTACTGTGAGCTCAGTTTTTGTTTTTTGTTTTCTTTCTTCTTTCTTTCTTATAATTGGATCTGGCTTATACAGTTTCAAAGGTTTAGTCCATTACAGTCATGGTGGGAAGTAGGGCAGCAGGCAGGCAGACATGGTGCTGGAGAAGGAGCTGAGAGTTCTACATCTTGATACACATGCAGCAGGAGGAGACAGTGTGCCACACTGGGTGGAAGTTGAGCATAGGAGACCTCAAAACCCTCCCCTGCAGTGACACACTTCCTTCATCAAGGCCACACCTCCTAATAGTAACACTCCCAATGAGCCAAGCAATCACACAGGAGGCTATGGGGGCCATTCCTATTCAAACCACCAGAGTTCACGCTGTGGCAGGCACATAGCTATGCCCTTGGCTGTGGCAATTAAGAAGGCTGGGGTGGAGCCCAGTGCCTGTATTAGTTACTTTTCTGTTGCTGTGATAAAACACCATAACCCAGGCAATTTACAGAAGGAAATGTTTGTTTGGGGTTATGGTTCCAGAGGAGTAAGAGCCCATTATGGCAGCATGACAGAAAGCAGCAGGCTTGAACTAGATGCTGAATGCTCACATCTTGAAGCAGGAAACAAAAACAACAAACTTAAAAATCTCAAAAGCCCACCCCTTGTGACATACTTCTTCCAGCAAGAACAGACCCCCAGAATCTACCCAAACAGCTCCACCAGCTGGGAACAAAGTATTCAAACATCTGAGCTTGTGGGAAGATTCTTATTCAAACCACCACACTGGGAGAGCTCTTGCTTAGCTCACGCCCTAGGTGCAAACATAACAGTTTGGGGGGAGAGGTAATGAATGACAGGCAGTCTGGAGAACAGAGGGACAGAAACAAAGAAATACATAGACAAGACCCAACTCTAACAGACCCACAAAATAGCTGAGAACAATTTTGATGTTTTTATTAGCAACCTGGATAAATATTGGGAGCTTGTGCACACTTGTATGAATGGAGTATTCATGATATGAGCAGGGCTGTGAGAAAGACAACGATGCCTCAGACTCTGGAAGTGACAGGCTTTCCCTGGGCTAGGCTCAGATGAATGGCAAGGGTTTTCCCTGGTCCAAGCAGGGGTGATGACAGTGTGTGCATAAAGTGTCAACCCCAGCTTCCTCCTCCCCAAAGACTGCAGCCAGAGACTGCTTCCCTACAGAGATGCCCGAAGATCAACGAGCCCCGTCCCTGTGCCACGATTTAAAGAAACACACGGTGTTTCTCCACCAGACCCCCACTTCTCCCAACTCCAGCCCACATGATACCTGCCTTTCTGTACGTGTCTTAGTCATTTCCTCATTCCCCACTCCCCAAGTCAGGTTGATTCCAAAGCTATGCAGATAAAACTAAAAACATAATCTGATCCCCTGGCCTCCAGACATGGAAGAGAAACCTCAGGATCCACAAAACACAGTGAACAGCCTACAGGAATTCGGTCATGACAAGTCAGGTCTAGAACCAAGTTCCACAAATCAGTCACATGGTCTCAGCAAGTCACAGTCTCAGATCTTGCAGAGTTGACCTGGAGGAGCTTGCGGACCATGATGTGGCTATGGCGGCCAGGCCATGGGATTCAAGGCATGTAAACTAAACCTGCCCCTGCCTTTACAGAACTTATATTTTGATGGGAGGGCAAATCACCGACATCTGAACAGTAAACTCTGCTGGTGCAGGGTGGGAAAGAAAGAAAGAAAGAAAGAAAGAAAGAAAGAAAGAAAGAAAGAAAGAAAGAAAGAAAGAAAGAAAGAAAGAAAGAAAGAAAGAAAGAAAGAAAAGAAAGGAAGGAAGGAAGGAAGGAAGGAAGGAAGGAAGGAAGGAAAGAAAGAAAGAAAGAAAGAAAGAAAGAAAGAAAGAAAGAAAGAA
>NW_026594152.1:1528743-1593712 GCF_907164565.1 Psammomys obesus | reverse complement strand
GAAAGAAAGAAAGAAAGAAAGAAAGAAAGAAAGAAAGAAAGAAAGAAAGAAAGAAAGAAAGAAGGAAAGAGAAAGTGGGTGCATTTGGGAAAGGGTGCTGCTACTAATGGTGACTGACAAGGAACACTATTTGGGTTCCCCAGGGAGACTCCTATTGGGAGATTAGTATGCAGGGCATTTTTCAGGCAGTGCCCCTGGCATGAATGGGCTTGTAGGAGCTGATGGAAGCAGGCTTGGACAGAGACAGAAACTGAGCTGGGATCCTGGGCCCCAGCCAAGCCCATGAGGAATGAGCTCAGTTTTTTAAATTCACAATTTCTGAGCATAGTTGTGATATAAATTCTTGCAGTGAACAAATTCACTTCTAGAAATTTATATCACAATTTAGATATCACAATTTCAGATATCACAATTTATATCTGAAGTAAAGAAAAATCTTTGTAGGTAGCAGTCTTCAAATATAATAGTAGCTGGGAATTCGTGGCACATGCCTTTAATTCCAGCACTCAGGAGACAGAGGTAGGCGATTTCTGAGCTACAGGACAGCCTAGTCTATAGAGTTAATTCTAGGATAGCCCTACCCAAAGAAACCTGTCTCTAAACAAACAAACAAACAAAAACCAATCAAAATAGTAAAAGCTGGGAAATTATTTTATAGAAGGTGAATCACAAACTATGGAACACCCCTCAGTGGACGTTTATATAATTACAAGCATTTATTCAGCAATTCAGGGAAAATTTGATGTACAGTTAAGTAAAAACCCAAGACATTAAATGGTATATACTGCATGGTTATGTAGATTGCTATCTTTAAAAAAAGATTGAATTACAAAAATAACATGATATACTCAGAATGAAATCTCTTTTCCCACCTCAGGCATGATGGCCTTGCGTGGCCTCTTGCCTACAGCCAGCACCAGCCTCTGCTTTACTCCTCCTCTCTCCTACTTCCTCCCCAACTACCAGGTACAGGGACTCATAAACACAGGCCACATCTCCCTCTTCAGTCCAGAACCTGTGGAGAAAGGCCCTGTGGCCCCAAAGTTAATCTATGAGATGTGACCTTTCTGCTCATCTACTGCTGCTCCCTCACTGCCTCGCTGATCCCTTGCTATGGCCCCTTCCTGCCCCAGGGCCTTGGCACGTGCCACACTTGCTGCCAGGAAATGTGTGGACTCCTTAGCTGAGTAAGTTCCCTGTGCCCATATCCCTGGCTTTTCTTCACAGCACTTCCCATCCACAGTCTTCCTTTCTGAATACAACCCCAATCCTTTGAGCTTTCTCTGCTGCATCCCTTCTTCTTAGCACACAGTAGATGATCAGTAAACATCTGCTGAATGAAATCAGGTAACTATTGGAAGGTGCTGGGGGCTTCCTGTTTCCAGTGTCTCTTCCTCCTAGACTTGCAGCAGAAGCTAACAGCAGGTATGCAGCCGCCGCCAGGTGACCCATCATTTCCCTCGTGCCCTCCTGTGCACAGTGTGTCCTGGGAGGCAACACACGGAGCCAAGTGGCTGAGAACTGACTTCTGGAAGGTCAGGTCTGGCTTACCACCCACAGCTGTGCAGCCCTGGGAGAATAATTTTCTCAACATTCACTTTTTTTTTTTTTGTCAGAAAGAGAAGGATAATACTAGGGGCAAACTAAACAAAAGGATGCTGGTAAGGCACAGGCCTGCTCTGGGGGATCCGGCAATAGCAGCACTTAAATTCCACAATGGCCACATAGGGGTCTTGGTCTCTTTCACATTTACAAAGGGGACTAGCTGGCATGAAGCTCATAGTCTGTTAGCTTCAATACCTACAGGGGAGAAACTGGGGCAAAGAGTACAGTGCTTGCCACAGGCAAGAGCCCCAATACCATCTCTTCAAGACTGTGTCAATCAGGATGGTCTGCATGGCTACCCACAGGGGCCACAGCCTCTAAAAGTCCCTGTGCAAGGCAGGATATAGAACCACCTGACCAACCACCTAGAACTCACCTCTTGGGAATGAGAACTGCAGTGTCAGAAGGCAGTGCACTGGCTGACAGGGCAAAGGCTGCTTCCAAGCTGGGGCTTCACAGGGCTTCTAAGCATGGATGTGTCAGAGGCTTGGCTGAATGTCCTTGGGGAAGAGCTGATGTGAGGGCTGCGAGCACAGAGCAGAGGCTGGGAAGATCTTAGACACAGCAGCAGCCTTCAGAGCACCCTGCCAGTGCCACAGTGACGGTGCGGAGGCCCTAACACCATCACCTGCTGTGTGAGCACTTACCTGCCCCTGGAGCACTGCACAGCATAACTGTTAACAGCTGCTGCAGTGCTCACAACAGAGGAGCCAAGGGATGATGGTGGTTGGGCCTGGCAGTGGGGATGAATCTGAGGGTCATTTAGGGATTCCCTGGAAAGTGGCCAATAGGACCACCTGCTCCTTGGCTTTGTCTGCATTTATAAGGTCACTTTAGGTATCTGTGCTAATGGACTCCACTGACTTTTAAAAACAAGGGAGTTTTCAGTAGTCATGGCTTTGCATCAAAACTTCAGAGATCAGCTGGGTGTCCTAGTAGACACCTGTAATCTCAGTACTTAGGAGGTAGAGGCAGGGGGACCAGGAGTTCAGGCCAGCCTGGGCTATAAGAGATCATTTAATTTCACTCCTTCCTCTTTATAAAGTAACTGCTTGAGAGAGAGAGTTCACGAATGCAGGCTACTCAGAGCAGGGCAAGCCCCAGGCAAGAGGAGGGCTGCTTTGGATGTGTGTTTGCTGGAAGCACACGCAGCTGAGAGCAGCTCTGGCTGTGGAGTATGGGAGCCCGCAGCTGGGATGGAATGCCTTCTCTTTTAGGAAGTTGCTGGTACTATTTTCCTTCTCTGGCAGGAGAGAAAAGGAGCTTGCAGTCCCAGGAGCCGCTTTAGCTGCCAAGCCTGGCTGGGGGGCTGCAGATGGGATCAAAATTCATCCCGAAGCTGAGAGGGTCTGTCCATGCCAAAAAAGGATGACTGCCTCCCATGCAAGTCCCGCTCCCGCTTCACAAAGGCAGTGAATGAGGAGACACAGTTTCCAATGAAGTGGTCAGCCTGACCAAGGATGTACAGGTCAATCTGGGCCACCTCAGGCTTCAGGCTCACGACCTTCACCTGTAGGGAGGAAGATAAAGAGCATTAGCAGGTGCCTCAGGCCAAGGTCAGATGAGCCAAGGCCAACAGGCCACACTCTTTAACATTCCTCTCCTGGCTGATGTATCAAACAAAAAGATTGGGGTGGCAAAAGATGTGGGCTGGTGTCTTCGAAGCATGCATACTTGAGCCCTGTCTCCAGCCCAGCTCCCTCAACACCGCTCTTGCTGGTGTCCTTCTTGTTTTCCCTACAATTCGCAACTCGTTCAAAGGTTTCCCAGGCTTGGAGGTGTACTCATGTTTACAGTATGACCGCAGCAGGCACAGGGTCCTGGATTCCACTCCCAGCATCAATCTTCCCAAGAAGCTCTTCAAGCTAGCTCATGTGCTGCCTGCTTGGCTTCCCTCAAGCTGTAGATGGGAGTGAGGAGCATGCAGCCACCTCATCCTGCTGCCTGGATGCCCTCCTCTTTCTAGTAGTCCCCCAGATCCCATGTCCTCTCCAATCTACCAACCTATGAGACCTCAGTCACTTTCTGTAAAGGCCTACCTCTCCCTGGGCCTGACTGACCTCAATGGACTCTTCGCTGTCCCTTACTGCCTTTCTTGGTCTGGTCACTACAGAACTGTCATAAGAAACTTCTGAGACACCCACCTCCCTGCTGCTATCCAAACTGCATACCCTTTACAGGCACCCTACAGATCTTTTGATAAGGATGGCAAATCATCCATGCACCTGATAAGGCCTGCTGAGGCTGGCTCTCCCATCACCCAGTCCTTAGAACTCCAGATGCTGTCTGCCAAACTCCCCCTCTCTAGTTTCTCCTCAGGACCTTTACACATACTGCTCTTTATGGGGTGTGCTGGCTAGTTTTATGTAAAGTTGACACATGCTAGAGTCATCAGAGAAGAGGCTTGGAGCCTCAGTTGAGAAAATACCTCCAAAATGCCTCCTTGGGCTGTAGGCATTAGTGACTGATGTGGGAGGGCCCAGCCCATTGTGGGCAGCACCCTCCCTGGGCTGGTGGTCTTGGGTTCTAATAAGAAAGCAGGCTGAGCGAGCCATGGCCTCTGCATCAGCTCCTGCCTCCAAGTTCCTGCCCTGTTTTGAGTTCCTGTCCTGACATCCTTCAGTGATGAAGTGTGATGTGGAAGAGTACGCCAAATACTTTCTCCTCAACTTACTTTTGGCCGTAGTGTTTTGTCACAGCATCTAGCTAAGACAACTAAACCTCTTCTGACCTGGCTAACTCTGCTAACCCTTCGTTTCTCAAATTGTGTGGCACACTTTGGGGATGCCCTTCCTAATGGCCACCAGGTCAGTGCCCTGTGCTCTACTCTTGGAGCCCACCACCTCCACTTGGAGCACATGGCTATTTCTAACTCATACTCCTCAGGGCTTGTTAGCACTGTGCCCGGCTGCACCTGGGCTGGACCTGCATTGCTCTGCTCAGTCTCAGGGAACACGGGTTGGATGAGCCCTGTCCTGGCTCCCGCGTGCCGACCCACAGAGTCTTCTCCCAGTCTAGGATGTGACCCTGAAGGCAGGACCGCATCTCACTCATTGGGTTCCCAGCTTAATGGTGTGAAGCTTCGCTCACTAGCGGGGCTGGCAAGGTTGCTCTGTCAGAAAAATACCCAGTTGGATCCACAGAATGTATATTTAAAAATAAAAATCAGTGCTGACATGCTTGGTGCCTTTAGTCCCAGCACTTAGGAGGCAGAAGCAGGCAGAGCTCCTTGAGGTCAAAGCCAGCTACAGCTACACAGTGAGACTCTGCTGGCTTTTTTTTTTTTTTTTAAAGTAAGCTAGCCTATTGGTGTGTGCTCAAAACCCCAGCACTGGGAAAGAAGATAGGCAGTTCCTGGGGCTTGCCATCTAGGCAGTTTGGCCTACTTGGTGAGTTTTAGATCAGCGAGAGATCTTGTTTAAAACGAAAGGTAAATGGTACCTGAAGTTGTTCTCTGACCCACCCCACAACAAATTTGTACATGTGTATGGACATAACACACACACACACACACACACACACACACACACACACACACACACACCTCACCATCAAAAAGGAGAGGAGAGCAAAATGTGAGGTCACGGGAAATGGGGCTGAGGAGTGGGGGTGGGGCAGGAACACCAGCACAGGAACAGAAAGTAGGCAACATCAAGAGGCTCAAGGCCTAACCAGCCAGTGCATCAGCCCTAAAGCTCATGAAAACCCCCTGGGACTCTCCATGCTTCAGCTCCATGCAGGTGAGGAGGTGGGCAGAGTTGCCTGAAGTGCTCTGCTCTTTGGCCAAACTTTCTGACATTAAGAGCCTTGCTGCCTGACTTGTTAAAGACACTATCATTTTAACCTTGGCCAAAAGTCCCCAAACAATCCCACCTACTCCCTAAACTTAACTGCTCTGTCACTCCAGACACAATGGGCTCTGGGACCTCTTAGTTAATTCTGCCCCTTCTGGATAGACTTCCTCATCTACAGCATGCAGGGGTAGAGTGAGAGGGCCCTGAGGCCTCTCAGCTGATTTTCTATCTAGGAAATGGGCAGGGCAGACCAGAAGGCACTGAGCCCTCACTTCCTTGATGGTGGGGTCCCTTTTTTTCAGGGGATGGAACACGTAGAAGGACAGAAAGGTGGCCTATGACATAAGGCCAGTGACTCCCAATGTCTGCCTTTCCCCCTTGATTTTAAATATTCATATTAGTAAAATAAATATCCACCTATCTATTTCTAAATATCAGAGTCTTTGGTCAAACTTGGAAACACCTTTACATAAGTCCTTTACAGCCTCTAAATTATTTTGGTCACATATTTTTTTAAAAAATGTTTCCACTGTCTTCTTCTTAGGCCTGCCGGCATCTGAGGTCCTCAGTCACTCCGGTCTTCTGAATGCTCAGTAGTCACTCAGCCACCACCACAGAGACAGACTCACTCTTCACCAGATGCTCCTTGGTACTGTAAACATCCTCCAAGCAAATTCTGCTGCTGGGCAGCACTTCCTGAAAATGTCACTAAGCACAAAAGATCTTCCCCTTCATTTCTGGTACTAATGAATGGTAACTTAGTGAACATTGCTTTATACTGGGAGATGTCATAATTTCTTTATGAAAACATCTCTACAATTGATGTCAGAGACAGGTGCTCTTTGGTCCCACTCTATTGATGAGGAAACATAAGCACAGAGGGGTCAGATTACGTTTGCAAGGCTTCACAACGAGGAGAATTTAAGTCTCAAGCCCGGTGTGACAGTGCAGGCCTGTCGCCCAGCACTTGGATGAGGCAAAATAATCAGGATCCTGTTCAAGGTCATCCTCAGCCACATATTCTGTTTTTTAGCCAGTCCAGGTTACATGAGACCTGACCCTGTCTCAAAAATAAAACGAAACCAAACCAAAACAACAATAACAACAACAAAAAACAGAGTATATGCTCTTAATGGCTCATCTATTGTGGATCCCATCTTAGAGTTCACGATGTCCTTATTCAACAAAACATCTGCACTGTGTATCCGGCACTGACCTGGACACTGTAGTGAGAGACAGGTGACAACCTCTAGAAGTCAAAGTACCACAATAAACCCCAGAGGAAAAAAGAGTGGGTCTATATTAGTCTTATGTGACCTAGAAGCCTCAAGGAAAGGAAGAGCCATGGGATGCTCAAGCAGGGACTCATGAGCTCCTGGAGTGGGATGAATCTGGAAAAAACGTCTAGAGATGTTAGGAACCAGAGAGGCAAAGGGCTGGTGGGGGAGGAGTCAAGAAGCAGGTACTAGCGTTGTGGGACTAGCTGCCCCTCGCTCCCTTGTCTCTATTCCCTCCTCCCCTGCTCCCTCTGGGCCAGGCATACCTTCTCTCTGAAGAGCTGCTGGATCTCTGGCACATAGCTCTCGGAGTCTGTGGCGATGTAGACCGACCTGGCATTCACCGCCTTCACCCAAAGCCTCACAGCCCGCTGGATTTCCTTTAGGTCAGGGAGGCACATGGTCGTGGTGAGGGGGATTGCTGTGCTGCGGCTGTAGCCCACACACTGAGGGGAAGCCATGAAGTGTGATCCTGCAGTCCCATCTTTCAGCATGGCACAGGCATTCTTCTGCAGGGAGGAGTGGAGGGTGCAGAGTTAGAGAAGAAGCTGTCTTGAACCCCAGCACAGGGATCAGTAAATGGAAACGGGCTATAGAGATGCCTAGCACTCCAGCACTCTCTCATATTTTGTGTGTGTGTGTGTGTGTGTGTGTGTGTGTGTGTGTGTTTGTGTGTTTGTGTACTGAACCCAGGGCTTTGTGCATGCTAGGTAAATGTTCTACCACTGAGCAACACTCCTATACCTTACTATATACGTATTAATAGCATTAAGGTACGGGGGAGGTTGGTCTGTAATCTTAGCACCTGGGAGGTGGAGGCAGGATCAAGAGGTTTTAAGGCAAGCCTTGGCTACACAGTGAGTTTAAGGCCAACCTGGGCTACACAAGACACTGGGGGCAGGTCCATAACAGAACCACAACACTGGTTATTTCTGAGTGGGGCTGCAGAGCATTTTTCTGCTCTTTGTGATCTGGGACTTGAGTGGCATTCAGCACGGCTGATAAGGAAGGCTTATCTGATTCCTGGTACTTGTCATCACTCCCCTGAGGCACATGTTTGCTATGGGTTCCAGAGATAGGCTTTATCTGGCTAAGGTGGGTCCAGGCTATTTTTGACCAGTTGTGAGTTCTTCTCATGCACCTGACTTTTATCAAGCTTTCTTACCCTCTAATGAGATGACTGCATGTTTTTCTTCTTGGGGTATTAAGACAGTGAATTTAATTCCTGGAATAGGCTTTGCTTGTTAATGTTTCACTTTGGATCTGCACTTCTATGATTATCAATGAAGAGATTTTATCTGGATTGGTTTAGGTTACATTTATTTTTTAAAAAAGCATAACACACACACACACACACACACACACACACACACACACACACACACACCCGTATGCATGTGTGTGCACTCGTACAGGCACACACTGTTTGGTAGTGCTAGGATGGAACCCAGAGCTTTGTGCATGCTAAGCAAATGCTCTACCACTCAGCTACATCCCCAGTCTTGAACATTTTATATCTTTCTATGTTCCAGGAAAGCACAGAGGCGGGCTACTTCTTACACATGTATGAACATGACTAGATCATTCACAAAATATCATGAGCCTGGATCCTCTTCTTTACGGAGGGTCTAGGGAAAGTCTAGGGGCTAATTATGAGACTACCCCATCAATTAACCACTCATCATGTGTGGTGATAGGAGTAAGACGCCAGCCTTGTCTACACTAAGCAGATGCTCTACCACTCAGCTAGCTCCCAGTCTTGTTAATGAACATCACCAAATTTTTGCTTCAGAATTTTTCACTCTTCAATTACATGCATCTTTTAACACATCTATTTATCTCCCTAGGTAAGTGAAAGAGACTGTCCGTGTTGGTTCTGATGTTTTGCATGAATGGTAATCTGATGAGGTTTTTACAAACTGACACAGACTCTAAATCCTGGGAGGATGACAACACTGTCACTTTTGAGGAGTGCCACTTGGTTGCGATGGTCCCCTCCCTTTCTCCCCCACACCCCCAAGACAGGGTTTGAAACTTGCTCTGTAGACCAAGCTGCCCTCAAACTCACAGAGATCCACCTGTCTTTGCATTCCTGACTGGCCTCAGACTCAGAAATCTGCCTGAATCTAACTCCTGAGCATTGAGGTTAAAGGCGTGCACCACCATGCAGGCTCCACAGTTCACTTTCAACAGCAATCTACTGGCTAACCACTGAATTAACGCAGAGGAGTCCTGGGCCAAGAGCTCCTCTTCTAGCTTTTTACCTAGCTTGGGATCTGACTTAATGCCTCAGTTTACACATCTGCAAACACAAGGGTACAAACGGCAGCTGCTGAATGCTAGCTTTCCAAGCAGGTGTTCTAGATAGACAATTCTGATGTGTGCTGCAGTGGTGAGATCATGAGATATAGTCCAGACTTGGTGGTGGAGTTGGCTGTCTCTGCTCTAGGCTGAAACTTCCCACCAATCACTACAGGCTTGGGTTCTGCTTAGGCAAATGTCAGCCAGAGAGAGGAAGAGGAAGTTACCCAGTCGGAGCCAATTCGAAGATGAATGCCCACATAGGGGCGGATGAGGTGGGTGCTGATCTGGGCCTCTCCTGTGCTCACCATCTCATCAGACCACACCATATACTTCTGGAGTTCCCTGTGTTCCTCCAGGACGGGGAACTGTGCTGGGGCACCTGGCAGTGCGAGCACTGGATGTTCCTTTGGAGGAAATCTAGGTATAAGATGGAAAAAGGGGAAGTCACATAGAATGCACAAAGAGCCCTGCTGCCACCCCCACAGGGAAAAAAATGGCATTGCACCATGCCCCAGAGACCCTGTGGGAGGCCCCTATAACATGCAAGAGACACAAAGGTTGTGAAATCTCAACGGGCTGATAAGAAACCTTGGTGGAGACAGCAGGCACAATATGCAATACTGTTCCCGCCACATGGAATTTACAACCTTCTTTGCTTGTTTAACAATTAAAAATTTACAGTAGAGCATTCCAACATTTTATATATCATGCTGGCTTCCAATCTGTGGAGTGGCAGTTCATTTCAGGGTGGGGTGTCTGGAGCCAGCCTTGCCCTTTTACCCACATGGCGGGACTGAGACGTGAAGCTGCTTACACAGACAATGTTGGTCCACTCACAGGGACTGTGCACACGGGATTAGGCAAGTCACTCAATACTCAGCAAATACTGACTGTCTATGTCAGGACCCAGAAGAATGAGGCCAGCCTGGTCTCTACCCTCATGAGGTATACCAAAGGTCTGCAGATAATCCCAGCACACCCTCTCAAGACTCTTTCCCACTACACAAAATCCTTTCTACAGTCTTTCCACATACATCTTCTCTTCTGCTAGACCAGGCTCCAGTGGCAGTGCCTTCTGTGTGCCACAACCAGTGCTTGGAGCACGTGAAGGCGCAGTAAGCCAAAGTAAATCTGTGTTTCCTCTTCAGCTCAACCCAGACCCCAGTCTAGAAATATAAAGCTCTTTGCTACTCAGGAACTCAGAATGCACTTTCTGACTCCAGACTTCAGCATCCAAATATCTGCCCTATCCACTGAAATCCCTTCTAGATATTACAAACTAAGCAAAACCACTCTGGAAAGGTTGCAGTTAGTTTCTCATGAAATCAGACATGCAATTATAATGTGACCCAGTGATGGCACTTGTGGGTACTTACCAGGGCAACGAAAACTTGTATTTACACACAAACAGGTACACTAATGTTCACAGCAGTGTTACTCTAGCTGCCCTAAATCGGAAACAACCCAAATAGAAACAATACCATATCCACACCATGAACCAGTCCCAACAGGGCACAAACTCTATGATTCCATTTATATACTTTTGAAAGGGCAAAATGGAGAAGAGGCTAATGGCTGCCAGGGATGGTATATATTTAGGGAGGCAGGTTTAGTAATACACTTGCAATATAAAGATATTTATATTGAAAGAAGTACTCAGTATCTTAACTGTGGTACTGGATATTTAAACCTACACAAATTACACATAACTAATATACACAAACATAGACAAAGTTGTGTATAAGTAAAAAAAAAAAAAAAAGGCAATTTGAATAAGATAGGACGGCATCACTGTCAAGATCCTGGCTGGGATACTGAAGTCAAGGGTACCTGACAAGATCTCTCCAAACTGTTTATCACTACTGCATGTGGATCTATGATCACCTAAAAATATTTCAAATAAAAATTATAAAAGGGCTGGCACAATGGCCAATGGGATAAAGGTGCCTACCAACCAGGCCATATGACCTGAGTTCAATTCCCACGACCCACATGGTAGAAGGACAGAATCAATGCAGGAAGTTGTCCTCTGTGTGCTGCCCTTCCAAACAAATGAATAAATGTAATGAAAGTAAAACTAAAACTGTAAAAAAAAATCATGAATATTGTAAACCCTAAAACAAATATGGAAAATAATTCATATGCCTGTGGCCTACATCAGCAGGTGCTAATATTGTATTTTGCTTCAGAGTTTAAAAAATATACATATCTAGGGCTAGTGAGATGGCTCAGAGGGTAAAAAGGTGCTTGCCACCAAACCTGAGTCCCTAAGTTGGTTCCCTGAAATTCACATGAAAGCAGGAAAAAACTAACTCCATTAGTTGTTTTCCGACACACACATATACCCCAGAGTAAGTGAAAAACATTAAATGAAAGCCCTACCTCACTATCTCTTTTCCTTTTATTTCCTTTTATCTCTATTCCTTTCTCCCTGAAGACATGTTTTCATGTATAAGTCCATCCATCCATCATCCATCCATCCATCCATCCATCCATCCATCCATCCATCCATCCATCTATCCATGCCTTAGTTCCTTGTTTGTATAGCAGTGCTGAGAACAGTCTTAACTCATAAGGCCATCAGAAAACATAGCTACATACTTAAGGTATACTGCATGATGTTTTGTATGCAATGATCAGCACAGTCAAGCTAGTTAATATACCCATTTAGAGGGCTATTGAGAAGGTTAAATAAATAGAAGAAAGACCTCTGGAGCAGTGGTTGGCATACAGAAAGATCTTACAAAATTCTGGGCCTCATCATCATGTTGCATAAACCTAGTTCACCTTTTTAAAAAATTAGCTTTACGCCATGCGTGGTGGTGCACGCCTTTAACCCCAGCATTCAGGAGACAGAGGCAAACAAAAACAAAAACAAAACAAAACAACAACAAAAACACTTGCTGCTCTTGCAAGGGACCCAGGTTCAATTTCCAGCTTCCACATCAGGCTCTGAGTTCAAGGCCAGCCTGGTCTACAAAGTGAGTTCCTGGACAGCCAGAGCTACACAGAGAGATCTTGTCTCAAACAAACAAACACAAATTAATTTTATGTTTGATGATTGAATGATTTTGATCATGGAGATCACAGGATCATGATGACATCTCTTGAAATTTTTCAGTTTGCCTGAGTAAATCCTGTGTTGGCTGGTGAGACTGTTTCATTCTCAACTTACACTGCCAAACTGCAGTGAACCTGCCACTCATTCTAGACATGGACACGAACACATTATTCAGCAAATGCCTTCCAAGCCAGCAGATGGGTAACCACTCCCAGGCTCAGCTCCTTGTCCTCTGCATGCTGACATGCTCAGCAGCCATCATCTGTGCTGCCAGAACTGGAAAACACTAAGGACAGTGGCCCAGCAGTCTCTTCATCATGAATTCCTCAGATACTGGTCAGAGGCCTAAGCCCTGGAAGCAGCAAGCGTTCCTCCACAACCTGGCTTTGTATGATGCCTGGCTGGCTGCACTGTTAACTTTGTGTTTATACGTATATACATGGCAAGAATGCACTGAGTCATAGTATGTGAAAATCAATTGCTTTATCTACATAAACTCGTTTAATCCCACAAGAGCCTCGTGAGGAAAATGTGCCTACTATTATCTTACCGAAAAAGAAACAAAGAGGCTGAATATCATGCCAAGGCACAGGGTGGGAGGTGGTGGGGTAGGGTTTGCATTCAGGCCATCTGCTTCACTGTGGTTTTAGTTTTTACTTTTAAAGATGTATGTGTATGTCCATGTGTCTGAGTGTATGTATGTGTTTGCATGTGCTCGTGGAAGACAGAAGATGCCAGATCTCCTGAAACTAGAATTAGATAGGTAGTTGTAAACTGCCTGATGTGGGAGCTGGAAATTGAACCTGGGTCCCTTGCAAGAGCAGCAAGTGCTTTTTTTTTTTTTTTTTTTTTTTTTAAATCCCTTTTGAGATATGGTCTCACTATGTATTTTTGGCTTTCCTGGAACTCATTATGTAGACCAGACTGGCTTTGAACTCACAGAGATTACCTGCCTCTGCCTCCTGAGTGTTGGAAGCCACCATGCTGGCTCAGCCAGAGCTCTTAACCAGTCCTATTAGCTGTGTTCTTGACTCCTAAATCTTACTCTGATTTTTTTTTTTTTTTTTTTTTGCTCCTCCTAAGGGAATATAAGGCTTACTTCTCTGAGCTGCAGTTCCTAGCACAGGCAGCAGGTGCTGTAAATATTTTTAGAACTGAATGTGAGTGATCAGGGGCTTTATAAAAATCTCAGGACATGCTGATGGCAGTGGGTAGAGAGAGGAGGAAGAAACTGATAGTACCTGAGAACCCTACTATGGGCCAGGCTTGAGGCTAAGCTCATTTTAGATGTCCCCTCAGGGCCTTCTGAAAGGAAAACAGGTTTTCTGATCTGATGGATGGTGATTCACTAGGATAAATTGGGATTTATGCCCTTCCTGTTCTCTTGGGAAGAGCCTGGAACTGACCCTTGGTGAATTCCAATTTTGGAATGTTTATCCCTGTGCCTTGGACCTGGGCCAGCACAAAGCTGTCCCAGTAAGACAACATCAGCTGTGGCTCAAAAGGCAATTAAACAAGAGGTCAAGACTCAGCTGCTCACTCCCCTCAGTGAAGTCTGAGAATGGATCAAAAAGAGAGCTGGAGGAGGGTCTTGGTTGCAAAGAAAACCTGACCAGCTCTACCAGCTAACCTGACATTCACTCTAGGTCAGTCTTAGCCCAGCCAGTATTCCCCAGAGGAGGGCTGGCTTTCCTGCTACTGGGCTTAAACAACCTCAAGGGTAATCACTGTCACACCCTGGCTACTGAGGTCCTCAGGGCTCAGCAAACATTTACGGGACCAGTAGATGATGCCAGGCTGAGTACAGAGGACAAAGGGGCACAAACAAGGGACGTCCTACTCTCAAAGTCTCTGAAAGGAAGGACACTTTCTCTCCTGCTCTTTGCATGGGAACTCCAGGTTGGCCTTCAGCTTATCGACTCAGCCCTATAGGCCCTGGCAATCACATACGACCTCTGTGTTTTCTCAGAGAGGCTGCAGTCTAGGAGAATGGGCAGCAGTATATTGCACTTTGGATGTGAAATCCCTTTCAAAGGCTCATGTGTTGGAGTTTTGGTCCCAATACAGCATTGCCCAAAGCTCCGGAAGCTGATGGACTCACAGTTGAATGGACTTTTAGGAGGTATGGCTTAGTTGGAGAAAGTAGGACACTGAGGGAATGCCCTTAAAAGTACTGTCTTGTCTATGATCCCTGTTCCTGGCTCCTTTCTGCTTATTGTCCACCAAGTGAGCTGATTTATTCCAATTGCTCCTGGCCATAATGTTGTGCCTCATTACAGGCCCGGAAGTAACAGAACCAAGTGACAGTGGACGGAAGCTCTTGAAACCATGAGCCAAGACAAATCTTTCCTTCTTCGTGTTTTTTTCAGGTATTTTGTCACATTGACAAAAAGCATACCATATACTCAGACACCTGCTCTTTATTCATGAGAATTTCAACATGATGGTCCACATACTTCCAAGAGTAAAGAAACATACAACTTCATCGGCTAAACTGAAGCTCTATCACAGGATTTGTACTGAGAACCAGCAGAGCTGGAAGGATCCTGTGAATCCATGCGGTGGGAGACAAAACAGAAAAATGGCTAATTAAACTGTGGCATTTGGCCTTAGAGGGAGTGAGATTCAGACACATGTTTCAAAACGACAAGCCTTGAAGACAATATGCTGTGTGAACAAACACTAAACAGGCTCCTACCCGGCTGTCCATCCAATGCTGGAGGCTCCTAGGATAGGTGAGTTCATAGTGAAAGGGGGATCATTTACACCAGAGCAGGGGAAGTGGGGAGTGAAAATTAGTCTTTACTGAGAAGAGCTCAAGCTGAGAAGAGGAAAAGCTCTGGAGATGGATGGCTGCAAGGGCTGCACACAGTGATGTGCTCAGTGTGACTGAGTTGTGTGTACAATGGTTCTTATAAAGCTCACTAAGCTAGATAGGTGTGGTGGTGTGTACTTGTAATTCCAGCACAGTGAGGCAGAGGCAGGAAGAGCACTGGAAGTTAGAGACCAGTCTGGTCTACATAGTGAGTTGCAGGCCAGAACTTGTCTTAAAAACACAAAAACAAACAACCTCACCCCCCAAAAAAAAACCCAAAACAAAACAAAAACCTTCATTAACATAAATATACATAGGTATAATGCTAGTCACTCTTTTGGATCCTTATATTTTTATGTTTGAAAATGACCTCATAGGTGATCATGGTGGCACACACCTTTAATCCCAGCACTTAGGGAGGCAGACTGCTTTGAGTTCCAGGCCAGCCTGGTCTACAAAGTGAGTCCAGGACAGCCAAGGCTACACAGTGAAACCCTGTCTCAACAAACCGAAACAACAACAACAACAACAACAACAAAAAAAAAAAAAAAAAAAGAAAAAAGAAAAAAATTGACCTCATTAGCATGACTATTTAGAAGTCCAAGACCAGCAACACAGCAAGTTTAGTTAATATATGTAGAGTGTATATGGATATAAAAATGCAGGAGGAAAGCCAGGAGGAGGTGGCGCACATCTTTGATCCCAGCACTCAGGAGCATAGGCAGGTAGATCTCTGGGTTCCAGGCCACTCTGGTCTACAGGGTTCCAGGAGAGTCAGGGCTACACAGAGAAACCCTGTCTCAAACAAAACAAAACAAAACAAAACAAAAACAAAAACAAGAAATCTCAAAAATATCTAGCCTGTTGTGGATAGTCTAGACCACTCATTCTAAGAAATTAAATGTTAACCTGGATTTGCACTTTGTATAGCTGAGATTTCATATAGAAAATAAAAAACAAGCAAGCAAGCAAATAAACAAACAAAACTAACCAAACAAAAAAAACTCCCAAGCCAGCTAAGCCCAACTAACCCACAGGTGAGCAGTAACTACTACATGGCTATCAGGCCAGAACACTTTGCTGTGGCTTACTTTGAAACCAACTACTACCCACTCTATACCAACCACAAGGCTTTCTGTCCCTCGACAATAGCATGCTTGTGGATCTTTGTGACATCCTGCCAACGACTACCTTCCTTCCATTTCATCATGGAATGCTTCCTTCTGGATCCGAGTATGGCTGGTTCCTTCTTATTCTTCAAGTCCATGCCATCACCAAATATCATATCCTCATGTCCTTCACAGACCTTACCCTTCTGCAGTTGCTCTATGGAAAAGTTTACTCAGTACCTCCCCCATTAGACGCTGAGCTCCGTTGGAGCAGAAGCCTCATCTGCCTTATCGTAATCCCCAGCACCCAGAGCAATGTTTGACTATCAGCTACCTAGAGAACTCTGACTTCTTCAGACTACCCCTTTATATCATCGACTTTCTCCCCAAACTGGACCATAAGCACAAGTTTAAGTTCTCACATAGTTCTTTTTTTTAAAAGACTGATTTATTTACGTATACGAGCACTCTACTTGCATGTATGCCTGCATGAGAAAAGTGAGCATCAGACAGAAAAGGGCATCAGATCCCATTATAGATGGTTTTGAGCCACCATGTGATTGGTAGGAATTGAACTCAGGACCTCTGGACGATCAGCCAGTGCTTTTAACCACTGATTCATCTCTCCAGCTCATCACATACTTCTTACAACTAGGCAAACTCAAACTAGATGGTGGAACAATGAATATGTTTGAGTGATATTCCCCAGCTGATGTGCCCATGCACTGAGCACCACCCCATCTCTGTCCGTGAGGATCAGTACTTTGTGAGGCTCTTTGTGATATACTTTTGGTGCTGCTTTTAGTGTTGGTGATGCATTTTTGTCCTAACACATTATCAGTGGAGATGAACCTTATATTTATAACCCTTAGCCAATAGGCTGAGGAGAGCTATCAGGGATAAATCTTTACCCTCTGCCTACCTTCTAGCGATGCAATGCTGCTTGTCACTCAGACTGAAGGGGGAGAACCCAGCAGGTGATCAAATGGGAAAGTGCTATCTGGGATCAGCAATGAAGGAGATTAGACCCTCAGCTGAGTAGCCTAAGTGGCTCCTATACTAGCTGGAAAGAAAAGCTCCAGAACAGAACAGGCTAAAAACAGTGCAGCTAAAAGCACGGCGACTTAATGCTACACAGTAAGCCAGATGTGGTAGCTCTACTTTCCTAGTTATGTCAGCTCTGGGGAGGCAGCGTTGGGAGAATCAGAAGTTCAGGGACATTCTTGATTACACAGTGAGTTTGAGGTAAGCCTGGGCTACAGGGAAAAACCCTGTCTTAAAAAAGGAATGAGTTTTTTAAAGTTAGATTGTACAGCTCTGCTACTTCAAGCTTCACGACTGTGGCCAAGTGATTTCACTCTTTTCTGCTTTTACAGTTTTACGTGTACATTGTAGATGACAATACCACCCCAAAGATTCATTAATCCTGAGTTTAAACCTACCAAGACTTAGGAACAGTGTGGTATACAACAGGCATGAAATATGTGTTAGCTCTTACTATTTTAAAGATTCACATGCAGAGCTGAGCTGGCCATGTAACAGCTCTACCAGCTTAGATAAGTCATTTAACTTCACTGAGCTCAGCTTCCTTCTGTAAAACTGAGGACTCAAAGAGTGGGTAGTTCAGTGGTAGAGGGCTTACCTATGTGTATCAGGTCCTGAGACTAAACCCCAACATTCTCAAGATGAAAGTGATAATAACAGCCATTTTGTGAAATTTCTTATAGATAATAATTAAAATAAAGCATGTGAATGACAAGTAACTGGTTGCTTATTATGTACTATGTACTTTTATAACAGGAACCAAATACTTTAGTGCTCTTTCCCTTAAACCAAGGTGGAAACTGGAAGCGGAGACCTGGAATGGTTTCTCAGTCTCCCAAGAAAGAGGCTGGGTCAGAAGTCACACCAGTGCTCATACCTGTCTTCACTGAAGTCTACTGCTGGCCTACTAAATGTTAAATTAAGTGCATGACCACCCTTGATTTACATGTTCCTCTTAGTCCTTAACCTGCTCTGATTACTTTTTCCTCTCCTCCTCCTCCTTTCTTCCTCTTTCTTCTTCTTCTTCCTCCTCCTCCTTTTTCCCCTCCAAGGTAGGGTTTCTCTGTGTAGCCCTGGCTGTCCTGTAACTTTTCTATAGACCAGGCTGGCCTCGAACTCAGAGATCTGCTTGCCTCTGTCTCCCAAGTGCTGGGAGTAAAGGCCAGTGCCACCATGTTTGGTTTTCAATCTGACTTCTTTTGTGGTGGTGGAGTAGTTCTACGGACACACCTAAGGTCTCATACATGCTAGGCAAGGTCTGGAGCAGCCTTCATTCTGACATCTAAACCCAGGCTTTTTGCTGCCGTGCCAGAGCATCAACGACAGATTTCCCCCATTAAGGTTTATCAATCTGACTACACTGTGGTTCTCCAAAGATCAGGGCCAGGCTGTCCTCATTTTTACATACTCCTTTGGCCTCTGAATACTGTGTCTCACACATGACAGACGCTCCATAAATATTTCACAGCTTGTGCCTGTGTCCTGCTAACCTATTTTTCAAATAGGGCCTATGGCACACAATTAATAAAGCCTAGCTAGTAATTATGAGGGTGACATCACTTCTCAGTCTGCACCTGAGCTCTTCTCCAGGCACTGCTTCCAGTTTTCACCTTGTTAAGAGGAAGACAACAGGGGAGCGATTCTCACGCCTGGAGGAGGAAATCGACGTGCATGTGACTGAACAATGTTCTTTTTATGACATCCCTTATCAGCCGAGAAACTCTTGCTCAACCTTGGGGCAGGTCAACATCCTCGCTGTGTCAGGCGATGAGATGCAAACAGATCACACAGGATCCCAAGTTCAACAGACGGAACACAGTGCTTGCACCTTTGGTCTCTTACAAGAGGGTGGGGTTGAGAGAGAAAGGTCCAGGAAAGAGCTAGATTCTCCTTAGCCGCTGCCTTCCTAAACCCAGTACTGCCATCCCCACCAAGTACCTCTGGATCCATTGTTCTTTGTAGGAGGTGCTGAAGGAAATGCCTGTGAACAGCTCCGACTTATTGAAACTCACATGAAACTGGTCCCAGAATGGCCCAAAAGGATTTCCTTCCTGCAGAAAGAGAGTGGTTGGTGGAAAGCTTACTCAACAGGAGGGAAACCTACCTGGAGATGAGGCCAAAGAACTGCAGAGAGGGGCCTTGGGAGATAGATGTTGTGGCACCTGGGACAGCATTCTTACAGAATGGTCTCTCTGCTGGGGGCTGAGGAGAGGGATTGAGCTTCTGTTTTGACTTCCAGCAGTGTTTGAAGGAATCTGTCCTGGAACTATGAACCAGAGCAGGGGCTCTCTACCTTCCTAACACTGTGACTCTTTAATACAGTTCCTCAAGTTGTGGTGTCCCCCAACCATAAAATTACTTTTGTTGCTACTTCACAAGAATAATTTTGCTACTGCATTGAATTATAATTATAATGTATATTTGTGTTTTCTGAGTCTTAGGTGACCCCTATAAAAGTCATTTGACCCCAAAGGGGTCATGACCCACAGGTTGGGATCCAGTGAACTAGAGCGTTAAGAGGCTAATTCAGCACACTACTTTACAAGATGGAATTAAGACTCACAGAAGCTAAGATCTGTGCCCAAGGTCAGACAATTGGTAAGGGCAGTGCAGGGGGACACAAGCTACAGCCGTTCTCAAAATGTAGCTTTTTAACCACTTGTCCCAGAAGAGAACTGGGCCGTGTCCTATTTACAGAGAGCCAGAAATGCACGCGTCAACTACTTATCCACAAAAGCTTCTCATCTACACGCTGACTAGTGGGAGAACACTCAGGTTAAGAGCGGACAATAAGCCAAGTCACACCATGCTGGCTGTGTCTTCTCTATACCACGAGGACATGGGCAGCACCTTCCTCATAGTCTGAGGAGTAGAGGACTGAATACGCATCCAGCTGCTGACATGGGGACTGCCATACCGGCGCTGCTCACTATTACTGGCAGCACCTCAGTTCCCAGGTGCTCTTACGTGTGGTCTACTCTCAGTGAGCCAGCTAGAAACAAAACCACAAAGAAGCACAGCAAAGGTGACACTGCTAACAAGTGCCAGAAACATACCACACCCCCATCTTTCTCCACATATTGCTACCATGAAGCCTCAAGGGCCGAGAGGACACAGAACAGGATCTACCTTCATGGGGCATGTCTTCTTATCAGGACTTCGCTGGGCTGCCACCTCAAAACAGTATGCCACCCGTTTCTCGGGCGGCCAGTGGGTGGGTGCCAGCTTTTCCATGAAGTCCTCCAGGCTGATAACTCGATGGTAGGCTCGGAGAGGCTCCAGCTTGAAGTACTTCTGGTAGGGCACATGGAGCTAGAGGAGAAAAAGAAGGGCACCCCCATTACTAAAAACTGTATATGCCAAGATCCGGACTATGTGATAAAAGAGGCCTGTACTGGGCTTTGAACAGACCTCAGTGTTGGAATGCCTGCCAAGGATGCATAGATGTTAGGCTTCATCCCCATCACAGCAGCCACAAATGACACCAAAGTTAAGACAAAGACAAACTGAGAGAAACTATCTTCTAGCTCAAGAACAAACAGCAGCATCTGTGGAGTTCAAAATACCCGGCAAGTGGTGTGATGAACGTCTCACAACAAAGAGCGCCCTCAGAAATAGTTACAAAAAGGTAGACAGCAACTGTAATGGCTTCACTTCTCTCATAAGAGCAGAATTTTAATGTAAACTCTCATCATTGAAACAAATGTAGAAAACTGAGCCCTTAGTACATGGCTGCTGGTAGAAGTGCCAGCTTTGAAGCAGCTACTTGGGGTCCATGCCCACAGAACAACATGCTCCTTCTGTGGAAGGTATTTATTCTAAGAGGCTCTGGGACTTGCTACAGGAGATGTGGACAGCAACATTCGCTGACTCAGTGGAAGCACAGGAAAGAAGCAGGAGTCATGTCACAAAGTCCATGAGTGTAGTTACCTCCAGGGGAGAGAGCCCAGGGTTAGCAAATTTCTCATCGACTTTACCAGCAATGCTTTGCTTCTTGTCCTAACAGAAAAGCCAGGCATGCGTGTCATCAGAAAAACATGAACAGTGGTGCATGCACGTAATCCAACCACTCAGAGATGGTGGTGAAGAGCAGGAGTTTGAGGCCAGCCTGGGCTTTATGAACTTCTGTCTCAGAAAATAAAAATAAGAAAGAAAAATAAAAATAGAAAGGATGAAGCAAGAATGTGTTCCTGAGATTCTAGTGTTCTAGTCAGGAGGGCTCATGGATGTTGGTTATATTCATCATCAAAATTTTTTAGATTTGTAAAAAAATTCTGAGCCAGTTTTGATGTATGTCTGTAATCCTGGCACTTCAGAGGTTGAGGCAAGTTAATCAGGAATTCAAAGTCACTCATACCTATATATACTCATATATAGCAAATTTGAGGTCAGCCCTGGGCTACATGAGCATGTCTCAAAAAAATTAAATCCACCAGGCAGTGGTGGCGCACACCTTTAATCCCCATGATTGGGAGGCAGAGGCAGGTGTTTCTCTGTTCATGGCCAGCCCGGTCTACAGAGTGAGTTCCAGGCCAGCCAAGGTTACACAGAGAAACTCTGTCTTGAAAAACAAAACCCCACAAAACACCCCCGCCCCAAACTAAGCCCACAAAACAAAAAGAAAACTAATTTAAATATACTCTTAGAACACCATGAAACAAAATTTGGATTCTATCACATAGGTCAGGCTTTCTCAACCATATCCCAATAGATCAGGTGCAGTAAAAAGGTTGCAGAGTTGAAGAGATGTAGGAAATTCTGTTTTAAAATGGATTCTTTACTGCAGCAGGTCTTCTTAGGGCCTTTACTGTGCTATTGAATACTCTCAAACTAAAAGTTTGGGACAATGGGAGTTGGGAATAGCATTTCTGAAACTAGAAAGAAATTTTTAGAGATATGGTCTCACTATATAGCTGTAGTTAGTCTGGTACTTGTATATACCAGAAAAGCTTACTGATAGAAGCTAAAACTCAGACTGCAGCCTAACTCAGCCACTTCCTAATTGTATAGCCTGAGCAAACTACTTAACTTTTCTGTGCCTCCATCTCCTCATCTTTACAAGAACCTGTGGTGACTGGCTGCCTCTCGTGATGAGGACTGAATGGGTTGTATGTAGATCTGAATGGCCCCAGCCCCCAAGTGCTAGACTTACAGGCCTTCATCACCACACTTGGCAAGGTTTGCCTTTTTGTGAAGAATATGCTGGCAGAGGAGAGAATGCACTGATTAGTTAACGTTAGAAGAGGGAAAGGAATTGTGAAGCTACTATAATGAACTTGAATTTATTTGTTCACAAATGCATTATTTATTTGTTAGGTTTATTAAAAAAAATTTTTTTTGGAGATATTCCCATGTGCTAAGGATGGACTGACGCTCAAAGTAATCTTCCTACTTCAGCCTCCTAAGGGCCATAATTATAGGCAAGAGCCACCACACCCAGCTTATTAAGCGTGCAGGTAATATGTACATACCTCCCATACCTCTAAGGGAAAGATGAAATGGTCTAGACAGGTACAAGATACCAAAGAACGTGAAGCTGAGGCTTTGAAAGCTGAGTGTGTATTCAGGAGGAGCTTTCAGGATGAAATCTAGGGTCCCAGCTTGGTGCCCAGATGAATGGAGATGGGATAATATACTGAGGCTGGAATTGCAGATGGTGACACATTTTGTGGGCAAAGATAGTGAGTTCAGTTCCAGCTTTCTGAGTCTGTGATATCTGTGACAACTTAGCAGACTTGAGTGTCTAAGAGTAAGAAACACGAGCATGTGGTTAGAGAGGAGTCTCTACCAGAGGTATACTGCAAGAGTAAGAATAGTGATCGCCACACCAGTCAATAGGAACCCACAGCAAAGTGAGGTAATGGTAACAGCAGCAGCGGTAGTTCACTGAATGCTGAGCTAGTGCTGCACTCAGCCTTTTACAAGGATCAGCGCATCTGACTCACCTGAGCCACAGAGCTAATGTCAAACAGAGGGAAGGCATACACCAGCAGAACCATGGGTGAAGAGAGGAGCCCCAACCAAGGCACAAAAAAATGGTACCTTGCTGAGGTCAGGACAGAAGCAGGAATAACCAATGACCTGCCAGGGGAAGAGGGAAGTTTAGGAAGAGGAGAGGCTCATAGGACCAGGAGCTATTGAGTGGTCAGGTAAGACACAGCTTGAGAAATAAACCTTGATTTGGCAATTCTGAGATCCTGGTGACCTCAGTGAGAACAATCACTTTAGGAAGGGGAAGCTCACTTGAGACAGGCTGAGAAACCCATAGGAAGTAAAGTGGAAACTCAGTATGACACCTGGCTGAGAAGGCAAGGATACAGCAAGCCAGCAAGCCAGCAAGCTAGAAGCTATCAGTGAAGCCAAAGGAGCCAGATCAGAGGATCGCAGAAGCTGACAGCTTCCTGTGTCCTAGGCTCTGTGTACTGAGGAGCTCAGCCGATTTTAAGAGGAAGGCATGAGGCACAGTCAAGGTATTTACTGTCAGTAACCCATTCAGTCCTCATCATGAGAGGCAGCCAGTCACCACAGGTTCTTGTAAAGATGAGGAGATGGAGGCACAGAAAAGTTAAGTAGTTTGCTCAGGCTATACAATTAGGAAGTGGCTGAGTTAGGCTGCAGTCTGAGTTTTAGCTTCTATCAGTAAGCTTTTCAGAGACAGGGATGCAGATTGGTGGTAAAACATTTCCCTAGGATTCATAAGACCTGGATACATTCCCTAGCACTGCAAGGGAAGGGGAAGCCTCTCCAAAAGAGGTATGCATGCAAAGGAGAATATAGACAAGGCATTGGAATGAAATACAGGGTTTTGTTCATGCTAAGTCCAATTTTAATAAGTAATTATACTTTTAAAGTCAATTCATTACATATTTAGTTCCTACATCCAGGTCTCTAGGCACACAGTGAACAAAAGGAAACACGGGACTGTTGGAAGACACAGAAAACAAGCTAAGTATCAAAGGATACACATGCTCAGGGAGCCACTTGATGGGATGAGGCAGCACTGGACCCAGACTGTTGTTGGTGCTGGTAGCCTTTGACATATTATTAACTAGCTCGTGCCTCCATCTCTCTTTTAAAATTGATAATAGAACTTGTCACCTATTATTGACCAATAGGTTATATATAAGGTAAAGTGAATCGGGACTGAAAATGGAGGATCTAGTTTCAAGACACAGTCTCTGAAAGTAGACAGTCTTGGGGTTGAATTCAAGTTCTACCATGTACAGGCTGTACAATCTTGGGCAAGTTACCTCACCTGTCCAAACCTGGGTTTTCCTCCAGGATGAGCTGTGGGAAAGGTAAACTAATCCTCATGCAGTGTTCAACAGTGCCAGCACAAAAAAATAAGGTCTGCTATTTCAAGGAAGGAAAGTTTAAGTAAAGAACAGGGCAAGCCCAGAGTGGAAGAAAAACCCAGAGGCCTTGGAGTCAAGCAAGTCAGCAAGCACGGGGAAGGGTTGACAGGGGCCAAAGTTAGCAGAAGTACTCACATTGGTGAAAGGAGGCTTGTGATGCTGGTACTCAATCCACGGAGGTACAGCCAAGGTGCGGTTCAGCAGCTTTGCAAATGCCAGAGAGCCCAAGAAGTGATCAGCCTGGTTCCCAAAGCGCCCTGGAAACAGTACATTGTGGGTAGAGTGGCCTGGGGCACTAATGGCACGGTGTTTGAAGGGCTCACAAACGTCTGCATCCAAGACTGGGGAGGGCCAAGTCACCAAAGTGAGCTAGTTAACCCTGGCATGTAAGAGAAAGTCTAGACTCCCAAGTATAACATTCAAGGCTCCATAGATCCTGTTCCTTCTGCCTCAGCCACTCTAGGTTCCATGCTATTTCCCTAACATGTTGTATAATCCCTACTCTACCTGTTGTCTTTGCCAGGAGCATCATTTGACCTGTCTCCACTTACTTGCACATGAAGAGGGTGATCCTGATGCCTCATTTGCTAAGATACTTTAAGCAACTCCTATCCAGTTCTCTTGCTCTCAACATGGAGTTGAGTTACCCTACCCCCCCCCCTTTTTTTTTTTGAGGCAGGGTCTATGTAGTCCTGGCTCTCCTGGAACTTGCTCTGCAGACCAGGCTGTCATTGAACATGTGTGACAATCTTCCTGCCTCTACCTCCTCCTACATGCTAGGATTACAGCTGTGAAATCAGATTATGTATTTATTTATGTGCTGGGGATTTAACGCAGGGTCTCAATGAATGCTGGGTAAACGCTTTACTACTGAGCCATAAACATCACTTCGGCTATTTACATTTGTTATTTTCCCTCAAATGTCTTTTTTCTTTTTTTGGCTTTTTGCATTGGCTGTTTATTCAGCCTGTGAATGCTTCTAACAAAGGTCTATCTGATTTGGGGGGAGGGCAGGGTCTCACTTTGGAGCCTGGGCTACTCTGGAACTCTCTCTGTAAGTCAGGCTGACCTTAAACTCACAGAAATCCACCTGTCTCTGGCTTCCAGTGATGAGATTAAAGTTGTATGCAATCATACTTGGCTATCATCAATATGGGATCCATATCCATCCATTCCACAAATATTGTAAGGCCACAGTGTGCCAGATATTATGTTAGATGTTACAACATAAAATCAAGAAGGATTATGACCTCTGCCCTCAAGGTACTTGGTTCTAATTCAGGTTAGGAGACACTAAACCAGAAAACAAATTCATTTTGATAGGTTTTGATGATTTCAAGAAAAAAAAAATGAAAAAATTTTGATGATAGGGTGACTAGGGTAATGGACTAAGGTCAATGGAGTCCTCTTTGGTGACACTTATGTTGAGACTTCAAGGATGAGAAGGAGAGGGAAGAAATTAGAGAAGGGTGTTCCAAGAATGAATAACTCATAGACCTTTGTGTTTGCAAGGGACAGACAGCAGTTAGTGTGCATGTAGCTGGAGAGCCAAGGGAGAAGGGCTATGAAGACCAGAGTGGAGCCAAATCTTGCAAGATTATGGCCATGATCAGCTATAAAAGCCACTGAAGGGTTATAAGAAGGGAATGGATTTTACAGTGATGATTCACTACCTGATTCAAATTGCATCTCGACTTTTTTTTTTTCCCCCGAGAAAGGGTTTCTCTGTGGAGCCCTAGCTGTCCTGCCTGTCCTCAAACTCACAGAGATCCACCTGCCTCTGCTGCCTTCTGAGTGCTGGGATTAAAGGCTTGCCTCACCATGACCGACCCTAGACTGGTTCTTAAGAGTCCTTGTTACTTTTTATTACTTCAGTTTTTTTTTTTAAATCATCTTGTACCGAATTATGCATAAATTTTTTTTAAAAACTTTTTTTTTTTTTTAAAACGAAGGACCTATAAGGGTATGCATGAAGTTTATCTGTCTCAGCCACCAGTAACTAGCACAGAGGACAGCGCCTGGGACAAAAAAAAAAAAAAAAAAAAAAAAAAGAAAAAAAAAAAAAAAAAAAAAGAAAAAGAAAAAAAAAAAAAAGGTGACACGTAAATTATTTGCTGAATTGCTGAATGAATGTAAGCCATGAGACTGCGCGGGCAAGTCTTGCCGTACAAATTCCATTTACTGGTCTGAGTCGGATTAGACCTCGAATGAGTCACTTAACTTCTCCCGAATGGCAAGTTGAACACCAGTGGCTCCTCTGTACCCGTGCAACTAAGGCAGCGAAGAGCATGCTCTGCCAGGCTCTGGAGGCCTCTCCTGGACCTGACAAGGCGTCTCTGAGCGCCTCAGAGAAGTGGCTCCGCCTCCCCGGCCTCAGTTTCTCCACTTAGGCAGAGGGTTCCGGAGGCCTTACCCATGCAAGGACAGTAGAGCAGGTAACCGGCCAGGTCCCAGGAGCCCGCCGACCGCCCCCGGAGCGGCAGCGGCAACAACAGCAGCAGGAAAAACGCCCGCAGCAGCAGGTGTGGCGGTGCCCACGCGGCGGCGCCCATGTCGGCGGCAGAGCCCCAGAGCGCGGCGGCCGGGAGGCGGGGAGGGGGAAAGGAGAGGCGCGAGTAGCCGCCCCGCTCCCGGCGCTCCCCGCGCGCCGCCCGCGCGCCGGCTGGGCCGCTCTAGCCCGCGGGCGGGCGGGACCATAGAGAGCCCGCGGCACCGCCCCCTCCACGACCCGAGCGCCCGCTCGCGCGGCTCCCACAATGCACCGCACAATGGCCCGACCGCCGCCACTACCGGGGCCTGAGCGGGCCTGGCGGAGCCCGAGCGCGGCCCGGCCCGCAGCGCGGGGTCCCGAGCGCGGTGAGTGCCGGCGAGGGTCCTGGGGGATGGTAGGGAGCGGGGCGGGAGGCCGTCGCGCTGCGCCCACACGCCCGCCACTCGGAGCGGCGGTGCCCCTCACCTCGGGCCGCCCAGCGCGGTTGCCCACACCCCTGACTGGGGCCCCCCTCTGCGCCAGCCGGGCCCTGGATAGGCCCGGTGGTGACGAAAATGTTTCCTGGACCTCAGACTTGTACCCAGGGGACCGGAACAAGCCTTTCAGGCTCCCTCCATTCCTATTCCTGGAGACTCAGCCAGAGGGTTCCCCACTCTCGACCCCACAGACTCCCTGGAGACCCAGATAACACGCTGCTGACCTTCGGGATCGCGGTCTGGGGGCTATAGATAAGCTGCACCTGCTCCCACCCTCGGACACGCCTACCCCGACCCACATAACCTTCCCTTTCCTGCTCCAAATAGTCATCTCTTCGCTCTTTCGTTTTCCAGACTTTCATAAACCTGCTTTCAGGCTTCTCTCCAATACTTCGGTCTAAAGAACCCCAAATAAAGTCCTGCCTTTAGTTCCCTCTTCAGTGACCATACTGTGGAAACTTTAGACATTTTCCTTCGGGAGGGTCCCATTTCTAGGCCTTCTTGAAATTCAGAGAACTCACTTGTGTCCTCAGTCCCCTGGAGCCCTCTTCCGACCTTTAGAATCTCCCTACCTCTTCTCGTGGTGGTCTCTTAGAGACCCAAATAACGTGCTCATAATTCTTTACTGTGCATGCCTCCTCTTCCCATCGCCAAGATCCTATCTAGATTTATTATTGAATTCCCGTCTCTTTTCCTTATTCTCCACTCCCACCTTCCAATCGCGGGGAGAATTTAACATTTCACGCCACCAAATGGGGTGGGCCAGCAGGGACCAGACTGGTTTCCTACTACTCTAGCCCTTGCTGCGGTCCACTTCGTGACAGAAGGGAAAAGGCTGCTGTGCTGAGTTGGTGCTTTCACCTGCAAGCATACCCTGACTCCTGGCTTGTGTGTTTTTCCACCTGTCAGCCTGGGGTTGTGATAAGTCTGGCCTTGGGTCTCACCCTCCCCTCCTGGGGAAAAGCAGTTGAGTTGAGGTGGGTGGGAGGTGGGTGAAAATGAGGCTGGATGAGTTGCAGCCATTTGCTCAAGGCCTCCCCAGGGGTGGAAGGCAGCGGGAATCTGAGGAAATAGGGAATCAAAGGGACTCCAGAGAGGCCCATCTACACTGACAGAAGAACTAGCAGCCCGAGAGTAAATCCTACCCCTGTTAATCCTGTTTGATGTTTCTTGGAATGATGCAAGTCATTGAGACTCGCAGGCCTCCCTGTAATTTAATTCTCCCACCATTGCGGGGTGTTGTGTGTGCCCTGGCCTTGGGAAGTGGGCAACTATCCTGTTTTTCCTTTCCTTCTTGCTGTTTTCCAGCTGCAGCCCAGGTCAAGGCCTGTTTTGTTTTCTCCTCTAACACTATATATAATTTCCTGGTTGCTATTTTAAGTTCTTTTGAGGGAAGATTCCACCTCCAAGAACCTTTCTGGGTGTGTTTCCTCCTAGGCAGGTGTTGAATTGAGTTCTTCAGATCCCCAAGTAGCTCTTGGGCAGGAGGGATGAAAGCTATTTTAGGGTAGTCACTGAAGTGGAGCTGTTAATCCTCTGTGGGTCTCTTTAGTTAAGAACACTCAGGGATTAACCCTTTCCTTGCTGCAGAGTGGGTCGGCTAGTTTAACAGTGTTTGAAGGGGAGAGTTGGGAAAAACTGGACTGTGGCAGCAGAAGGTGGGAACATGCAACTCATTACAAAGGCCAAGATAATAGCTTTTTTTTGCTGGGTTCTTAGAGCAGGCCAAACTCATTGCTGAGCTTTTTGCATGCCTGACTAAAATAATCCTTATAACCAGACTGTGAGGTAAGTATTTTTAGCTTTACAGATGAGGAAACAGGCTAATAATGGAGAAAGAACGCAGTTTCTATAGAGATGATGTAACACCATAAAAACTATAGTTTCATCAGAGGGCAGCCTACATCATGGCACTATAGAAAACAGACAGGAGCTTCCAAAGAGTATTGAGCAAGCATTCTTCCTTTGCGTATGGAGCTTTAATAATAGAATAGGGTGTAATAAAGTGTCAGTCCTGGCAAATGGTCCAGGAGATTTGCTGGAGGAACGTAAAGGGCTTGCTTGTACTAAGGGTTAGCAGTGAGGGAAAAGAGGAAGGCTGAGTGCTGAGATGTTGGGAAGGGAAGGAAACTGACTTTGAGGCATGAGAAGTAGCGCTAAGAGGGAGAAAGAAGTTATACTTAGCACTGTTGGAGAGTGGCAGCAGTGTGGCCCTCCTGGTTACATGTGTTCACGTTTTTTGTCACTCTCAACAGCACCATTTCACTTCATCTAGAAAACAGTTACAGGCTAAGAGAATGAATCTCTTTTAGACATTGAGGGGAGTGAGGGGAAAATGAAGTAACCTGCCTCTGGTTTCACAGCTAGTGAGTGGTGGCTCTTCTGATAGCAAGTCCAAGGTTCTTTATGTGCTGCCTCCCCCTTCAGATCAGATGCCAGAAGACTCTTGGGCTGAAAATACACTGAGGTATACCAGTAACTGGGAGGGATTGTGTTTGTTTTATGGAAACAGGTTCTGTCAGCTTCTCCATAGCTACAGTTAAGTGTGAGACCAGAAGAACAGCTTTGAAAGAGAAGCAAAATTCTTTCACAGTTTTGACAAGAAGTCTGAAGGAATAGGTCTGATTGTATGAGTCAAACCCAGGAATTTTTCTGGATCAAAGAAGTATGCAGACAAAGAACACAGAGAAAGTGAGACTAGATCCCCAAAATGTTCCTAGGTAACACCAGCAACTGTGGCTGTCCAGTAGCCTGCTGGTTCCTGATTGTAGGTAAGGGCCTTGCTGTGCCTTTTCAGAGGCCTAGGAGAGTAGGATCAAGGTGGTGGCTCTTTTAAAGTCATAACCTCATTAATGCTGATCAAAGAAAGCACATGGTTTCCACCTTCCCTCTTTGGTTCTATCTGTGCATCCTTATAAGCTCTTCCTAGCCACTAGCAGCACGTTTCCTAGAAGCCCATTACTCACTCTTTCAGTAGCAGTGTGCTAAACTGCTGTGTCTTGTTTGTGCATGTTCAACAGAACAGATGAGGTGGACGTGTGGGAGGTGGGGATGTACCATTCTCTTTATGAGTTTGTGCGGAATTTCCAGAGCTAGGCTCCCCTTTCACATCAGCCAGAGTGATGTGACTTGCTTTCCTCTGCTGCCATTCCCAACTTCCAGAGGCTGAGCTGCATGATTCAGAAATGGAGTAGGAACAGAATTTGACTTTAAAGGTAGGGAAATTCTCTAAACTACACATGCATACTTGGAGCTCACTCTACTCAGTTCCAGGATACATAGTAATTGTCGGTATTAAAACAAGTAATTCCACCCTTGTGCAGCATGGGGGAATTTGAACAATGAAAGCCAGCCATCAGGGGCCTTTGAGGTGATAAGTAGCAGGCAGATATGCCAGGATGACTCAGAGGCTTAAATGAGTCTAGTTTTCAGTGATTTCTTGTCTTTCCTAGTACGTGATTTGTGCAGATCTTTCTAGAAATCTCCACTTGTGATGGGGAAATGTTTGTCATATTACACTGCAATGTTTCTTCAACAAAAGGAATGGTTCCTGAACAGGATGTAGCTCATGTTATGATGAGCAAAGCTCGCTGGGGCATGAACCCGCTGATACTATCATCTCGTTCATGGCCAGTCTGTTGGATGAATGGTCACTGTAAGCAGCAGGTGCTAATTAGCTGAGCAAGCATTCCATGGCCCACAGCTAGTTTGTGCAGTTGAAGCTCTCCCTAGATTCTTGTAGCCAGTCCCCAGATACACCATCAGTGCTCTCTTCACATGGAAAAGCCTCAGGACTGAATTTTGGGATAGTCTCTGAGTTGGAGTCAGGAAGGAGTTGTGTCAAACTGTTGCTCTGTTTTCCTCTCCTTACAACACCACTTTTGCCAATAGGAGGAAGGGTCAGATTTTAAGTTTTGGCTTCTTTCTCTGGTGGGTGATAAACCCAGTCTAAATTAGAACTTCTGGGTAGAGGTTAAGCCTCTGAGAATCAACTTGAGTTTAAGGAGTAGTTTACTCATCTAAAAGGAAGTTGAGATTCTTTCTGTAGATGTTGGGTATATGGAAATGAAAGAAATGCAGTAGGATCCCTCAGAGAACAATCAGGTGGAAAAGACTTAAATTCGAATCTAAGAATGTTATCTGTCCCTAGTAGAAAAGTGCATGTGTACTCTTTGAGTCTGTAAGATGAACCACTCAGCATTTTGGCTTTTTGAGGTTTAAAACAAAACAAAAAACCATGGCTTTGGTAAAGCTGGGCCTGGAGAACAAAAGATCCAGAAAAGTGGATGTCAGGGTGGGACTGGCACTAGTTTAGGGAAAATTCTGAGAAGCCACTGTTGCTTCTCCAGAAGGAACCTCCTAATGTCGGTGCTCTCCTAAGAAACATGTGGCACAGGCCCTGGCTCTTGGGTCTGAATTTCCTATTAAAGGGTTCTTGAGCTGTGTTGCCTTTTGGACATTTTATTGTTCCTTAGCACCTCTGGTGAGGGGAATAGTAGAGTGCAGATGAAGGGAAGTATGGTGAGGAGGAGTAAAGCTATCCGAGCTTTGTGGAAAGGATGTAAAAGTGAAGAGAAAGTTTAGTGTTTTGAGCTTTAGTGTCTCAGATTACCTTGTCTCTTCTAGCCTAAAGTTACTCCTAATAACCCCGGTTACACTGGTAAGCCCCAAGCACCCCTGGAAGCTTTGTATGCTTGGCTACATTGACCTCTAAATATCATTATGATTTTTGGAAGTAGTGTTTGTTTTGTAAATAAGAAAGCAGGTCAGGGAAGCAATTGCTTGTTTGAAAGTCATACCACTTTTAAGTAGGAGGAGAGGGCTGGGTGTAGGCTTGGGAGCTGTTTGCTAGCAGAGTCTATGTTCTCTTGATACAGGGCTTCCTAACACCAGGTGCTCTGATATTTCAGGTGAAGAAATTGTTTTCTGAAGGCTGCGTTGGAGGCTGTGACCGATCAGAGAGCCCATGTGAACTGATGGGGAGGCTTTCTGAATAACATGGCCCTTTGCCATTAGCCTTGCCATGACCACATTTTTCACCAGCGTCCCTCCCTGGATTCAAGATGCAAAGCAGGAGGAGGAAGTGGGCTGGAAACTAGTTCCCAGGCCTCGGGGCCGGGAGGCAGAGAGTCAGGTGAAGTGCCAATGTGAAATCTCCGGGACACCATTCTCAAATGGAGAGAAGCTAAGACCTCACAGCCTTCCCCATCCGGAGCAGAGACCATATAGCTGCCCTCAGCTGCACTGTGGCAAGGCTTTTGCCTCCAAATACAAGCTGTATAGGTAGGTGACACTCCCATACTTCTTTTGGTCCCTAGGTTCCCAGAGGTCAGAACCAGAGACTACACTGAGTGTGGGGCTTTATTGGTACTAACAGCGTAAAGGTGAAGTTGTCCTGTAAGTATGCCCTGAACTCTAACCATTTGAAGTCACTCACTAAATAATAGTGTTTAGCTGGGCATTGAGGCTCATGCCTATAATCCTAACACTTACAAGGCTGAAGCAGAAGAATGATGTGAGTTCAAAGTAAGCTTGAGTTACAGAGTGAGACTGTGTTTCAAAACAAACCACCCAGGGCCCAGTGAACTGGCTCAGTAGGTAGGACATGCTGCCAAGCCTCACAGTCTAAGGTCAGTCCCTGCGATCCGCATGTAGAAGGAAAGAGCTGACTTCTGCAAGTTGCCCTAGACACATGCATGTATGTACACACAAAATAAAGGTAATACATTTTTTTTTAAATAGTAAAAAAAACAAAAATAGTGTTTGTCTATCTTTTGAAACAGGAGTTCCTTGTGTAGCCTAAGTTAGTCTAGAATTCTAGATGCTCCTGTCTTATCCTCTCAAATAATGGTGGTATTTTTATTGAGACACTAGAATCTGATGAGTATAGTATAAAGCAACCACGAACAAATGAGTATTGCGTTCTCCATTCCTGTCAGGCAAATTATCAGACTCTTAGCCAGAAGTTCAAAAGAAAAGGAGGTCCTCTGGTCTAATCTCGCAGTTTGTTGTTCTTGCAGTGCTGCTTCTACTGACTCAGCCTGATAATCATATGGCTGCTTCTGTCTCTGTAGAGTCCCCTCTGCTTTGTGGGGCAGCTCCTTTCCTAGAGTTTGTAAGCCTAAGAACCCTTACTTAAAGTGAAAGAGAATGTGAAAGCCCTTGTTAAGGCAGATAAGAGCAGCTTTGTTAGGGAAAGGACCTGATGAGAGCCACCTATTTTCACTTGATTCCTTGCCTTTCCAGTAAAGGAACCATGAACTTGCCCTGGTCAAATGAGGTAGACTAATCTGGTGCATTTAGCCATTCATCTGTCTATTATTTATTAATCTCCTGCTATATACCAGACATGGTGCGTATTGCTAGGGATAGAATAGTGAGCAAGAAGGATGGGGGTGCCAACTATTGTTTGTTTGTTTTTTACACACAGGATAAACTTTCTTAATAGTGGAGGCAGACAGCAAACACATAAATACAATGAGGTGACCACAGAAAGAACCCCAGTTCCTCATCTGGAAAACAGTTGATAGGAAGGAACCGAGATAGGCATCAGGCCTTGTGTGGTAGCCAGGATTGTTCTCAAGACAGTTGTGTGGAACTAGGAATGTGCTGATTCTGTGTGCTTCTATATCTCAGGGGACTCTAAGGGACCCTACTCAGGGATATCCCCTTGGGCTTTCTTAATGGTGGTCTGAGTACTACCAGTGTGAGGCTGCCAGAAAAATTCTGGTCCAAGAGGCAAGAGCCCTGACAGAATTTACTTGTGATCTTTGGTGAGTTTCTGAACTTTGGGCCTTATTTTTCTATCTGCAAAATGAACTAAACCGATGATGGAGTCCTTCAGCACTGCCTCTCACGTGCCATTCTGTCAGCGTGTCACCAGAGGTTGATAATAACCCCCATAAACATGAATACACACATAAAGGTGATTCTCTGTATAGAGAAGGCTGTGGAGTACTAGACACAGCTATGATACACTGTCTGAAGAGGGTCAGTGTTTAAATACAGCCTCTGCTATGACTGACTGATGGGTGGGGCTACCTGGTGCTTCCTGCCCTTAACCAGAGAACGATGTTAATAACAACTCACCCACAGCTTGGCAAATGGTAGGCCTTAAAAGTCTTGGTGAGTTGATTATGAATGTATATGGAATTATGGATCCAGTTCCAGTACTCTGGCTGCTTTCCAACCAGACAGGAGCATGTAAAGGGACAATGAGGAACTAAGCAATTGAAATGATACAAATGGGCCTGCGGTGAAAATGAATTGTCCTCATACTCCTTACTACTGTTTCCTCTCCCAAATGTGTGTTTATGTCTTGTGACTCTTTGAGATGTTAAAATGTGTGCTCTTCTTTTGGTTTCTGAGGGGATTATATGATAGGCTGTGTTGAACTTTCTTTTTTGACTTGGCCTTGTATATCTTGGGGACTTGTTCCAGATCAGGAAGTTTACATATACTTCATATTTCACTTTTCCCTTTATTGTATCATTAAATTAAATGTAAATTTTTGAAGAGGAATCATTCACATGACTCAGAATTCAAAAGGTATTAAAAGGCTTACAATGAAAGTTTTTCACATGAAGTCCATTAATGAGCTATCCAGTCGTTCCCCCTCTCCACATTCCCAGTGTTGTCAGGTTCTCATTTGTAAGCACACAAAGGCAAGCATATTTTTTTATGTAGAGAATACCATTCTTTGTAACCAGTTTCCAATTAGTAAAGTCAGACTGTTCGTGAACTTTTTTTTTTCCACTAAAATCAATGCTGCCAAGAATGGCAGTACATACATGATTTTGAAGACATGGTGGTAGAATATAGTTGATACAGTATTCTGTTGCATTGCTTTACTGAAGTTTTAATCTGTAGTTTCTTGTTAGTAGGCGTCTGGTTGTCTAGTTAGCCCTTTTGAACTTCCATCTTTCAGCTTTCTCCTGATCTTGAATCTCTACCTGCAGGCACATGGCCACCCACTCAGCTCAGAAACCCCACCAGTGTATGTACTGTGACAAGATGTTTCACCGAAAGGACCATCTGCGGAACCACTTGCAGACCCATGACCCCAACAAGGAAGCCCTCCACTGCTCTGAGTGCGGTAAGAATTATAATACAAAGCTGGGTTACCGTCGCCACCTGGCCATGCATGCAGCCAGCAGTGGTGATCTCAGCTGCAAGGTGTGCCTGCAGACCTTTGAGAGTACCCAGGCCCTGTTGGAGCACCTGAAGGCTCACTCACGCCGGGTAGCAGGAGGTGCCAAGGAGAAGAAGCACCCCTGTGACCACTGTGACCGGCGGTTCTATACTCGGAAGGATGTTCGACGGCATCTCGTAGTGCACACAGGTCGTAAGGACTTCCTGTGCCAGTACTGTGCCCAGAGGTTTGGCCGAAAGGATCACCTGACACGCCACGTGAAGAAGAGCCACTCGCAGGAACTGCTCAAGATCAAGACAGAGCCAGTGGATATGTTAGGCTTACTCAGCTGCAGTTCTACAGTCAGCGTAAAGGAAGAACTGAGCCCTGTGCTCTGTATGGCCTCTCGGGACGTAATGGGGGCCAAGGCCTTCCCTAGCATGTTGCCCATGGGTATGTATGGTGCCCACATCCCTACCATGCCCAGCGCAGGCGTGCCACACTCCCTGGTGCACAACACACTGCCCATGGGTATGAGCTACCCTCTGGAATCTTCTCCTATCTCTTCCTCAGCTCAGCTCCCTCCAAAATACCAGCTTGGATCTACCTCATACTTGCCCGACAAACTGCCCAAAGTGGAGGTGGATAGTTTTCTGGCAGAGCTTCCTGGAAGCCTGTCTCTCTCATCAACTGAACCCCAGCCCGCCTCACCTCAGCCGGCGGCAGCTGCAGCCCTCCTAGATGAAGCACTGCTCACCAAGAGTCCCGCCAACCTCTCTGAGGCCCTCTGCGCTGCTAATGTGGACTTCTCCCACCTCCTGGGCTTCCTTCCACTCAACCTACCCCCATGTAACCCGCCAGGGGCCACTGGAGGCTTAGTCATGGGCTACTCCCAAGCTGAGGCACAGCCTTTGCTCACCACTTTGCAAGCTCAGCCTCAAGATTCCCCTGCAGCTGGGGGACCCCTGAACTTTGGGCCTCTCCACTCCTTGCCTCCTGTCTTCACCTCTGGCCTGAGTACTACCACCCTGCCTCGTTTCCACCAAGCATTCCAGTAGCCCTAACAGAGGTCTCCCCAACTCGGTCTTTTGGTTCTGCCAGGGAGCCTAAGTACCCACCCCGTCCACCTCCCCCATGAAGGCAGCTGAGCTTTGAGAGCTGGGTTCAAAAAGAAGATTCTAGTGTCTGTATGGAGCACTTGGTTTGGGGGTTCAGGCTCCAGGATCAATCTAGAGGGATCCTTGAACCCAGCCCCATGAACAATCTATCATAGGACTTTCAGGTATTTTTACTTTTACTTTTTGATCTGAACTGGGAGCTTTGTTTAGCCCTCTGCCTCTCCAAAGCGTCAGAACCACCTTCAGTCTGGAGAAGGGGAAGCCTCTTAGAGACAGAAGGTTTCACCTTGTATGACCTCAAGAGAAATAGCCTAAGAAGCCCGCCTTCTGGTCCCCACCTGCAGACCCTGCAGCAGTTGGTTGTTGAGTCCCTGCTGTGAAAGGTCTCTTGACTATTACCTGCTTCCAGCTACCAGGCAGGAAAGAGGGCCTCTATTCTCAGCCATCCCCACTCTACAACAGCTCCATTTCAGTCAGTGTTGTCCAGCAACGGTACCGTTTACACATTCGCCTCAGACACACCATTTCACCTCCCTTGCCACACTGTTAGCCTTAGAGTGATTGCAGTGAACACTGTTTACACACCGTGAATCCATTCCCACCAGTCCATTTCAGTTGCCACCAGCCTGAGCCACTCGGTACCTGGTGTTAACTGGAGCCCTGTTTACAAGGCGGAGTCGGGTCTTGCTGACTTCTCTTCACTTGAGGTCACATTTTTCCCCTGTGGGGAAATAGACTGACTGGACTGCTTCAGTTTCTGCCATCTTCCATGACTGCTTCTATTCCTGCCTTCCATGGCAGTGTCCACAGGAGATAGGCAAGAAGATTGGAGCAGCTTGCTCACAGGTCTGCAATTTGGTTTTTCTCCAAGTACATCATGACACTTTCATCCTCCTGAACTGGAGAGGGGAAGAAATGAAAGGCATCCTGTATCTACCATTTCCTCAATCCCTAAACCGACCGTGGACATCATGAGCTGATATTTGTCTTGGAAGGAGAAGTTCTGGGCTCTGGGCTGGATAGCAGAGGAGAGGGGATGAGCCCTTCGTTTGTTTCCCTCCTGCTTGGCCTTTTTCCAGGACATAATAGAACTGTCGGAAGAAGAGTTTCTAGAAAGTTAGGATTAGGCAGATAGTCCTAATCTATCAAATCATTGTTGCTTCTCATACCAAAATGTTCTTATTCAGTGTCCCTTTTCTCCCTTCTCTGCTTTGCAGCCCCATGGACTCTGGGCACTGTGCATTGTCTTCTTTGCTCTTCATTGAGGACCTTCCACTTGTCATGGACCCTTCAGTTGCCCCTAATACCTAGCAATGTTTCTTGCAAGAAGTTACTAGTTCTTCTGCTGACTTGGGGCTCTGTGCCACAGACAGCACAGCCCTTGCCCAGAACCAGCTGAAAAAATCCCTAACCCATTTCATCTCGGTTCTGTATGGGTTTTTCCCATGCATGGAAGGGAGGACTCAGGGACCACCATCGTGGAACCTTTTGAGACACCTCTCTGATTCAGAAACACACTTCTACCTCTTTACTGTTAACTCCTACAGGTGTAACCAGCAGTCTGGGCACTTCTGTTAGTGGTGCCTTTTGCTGGCTTCTGCACTAGGGTTTCAGGACAGACTACCTAGGAACTGCCTCAGTCTCCCACCAGTTCTTCCCTTCCTCCTCCCTTCTGTCTAGGTTCACTTCAGTTTATCATTGGGAACTGTGCAGGTCCAAGACCTGGACTTCAGCCCAGGCCAGTACTCCTTGTTTGAGGTGAAAGCCTTCAAATTTAGCTCCCTGGCCCTTGTTTGGAAGCAATGTGGAGTGAATAAGCATGTTTTGATTTAAGCAAGGTAGCTTGGAATACCTTTTTAAAAAAACAACTGGATATTAATATGTCTGACAGGATTGGAATCAGACTAGGTGATTTGCTTCTAAAGATTAGTTTCAGTGAGTCCCAGGGACTAATTAAGGTTTATTTTTAAAAGCGTCTACCTTGGTACGCAACCATCTCCTGCATGCTATGCATGTTGTTGGGACTCGTATTACAGGAAATGGCATGTGAGAATCCAAGTGGGACTCGCTGCTGCCATTCTCCATGTGTTTGGTCTTCACTAGACCCAGATCCCTTTCTACCTGTGCCTGCCACCTCCCTATTAGCCTCAGTTTCAGAAGCCAGTAGTCTGCAGCCACAGAATATAGTGTACTGGGCTGTTTGAGGAGACCTGTCCTCCTGAGCTTGTCCCTCCCCTGGTGCTCATAGGACAGCAGAGCACCTATTGTAGATCTTGTAACTGGGCCTTGCTCATCTCCAGTCCATGCTGTCTTTTCTCATCTATCCTTCCTGCTTTTCCACCTTTCTCAGTGTCCTCACTCTAAGAACTTTTCCTGTCACTGTGAACTTTGCTGGTGATTTGCCTTCACTTTTTGGACCACAAGCCACCCTGCAGTTTCTTAAACCTTTCCCCAACCTACCACCCAAAAGAGCCTTTTTGGACAGTTGTTAAGAGGATAAGAATTTTATTCTGTACTTGGTGCCCAAACTCAGTTAAGTCCCCCTTAGGCCAAGAGAGCCAAAGGGGTATCTGCCCAGGATGGGGGCCATGGCATGTGGCACAGACCAATCAGGGACCAGAAAAGAATGATGTCCCCTTTCCTTGCCACGTCCTTGAGCCTGTCAGCAATGAACTGACTGAACAGGGCACAAGAGCCTCTTACCCTCACAGCAGCTTGGTGGAGTTGAGGACTGTCCTGGGGCTAGGGACTAGCATGCCCAGGTGTTGGCCTCAGAGGGTCCTAGCACTATCTTAAACAGATGGGAGGCAGGGAAGGCACAGTGTGTCTCTCCCCAACTTTACATAGTGTTTTGTTAATGCAAATCCGGGAAGCAGGTGTGATTGCTTTTTGCTCGTAGATATTGTCCTAAGTTGAAATCTCCTAATCCTTCCTTAGTAGCCTTTAAGTTTTCCCTTCCCTTTTTGGTAGCTGTTTTCTCTATCTCCTCTCCGAGATTTAAAAAAACAAAAACAAAAACAAAACAAAACAAAAAAAAAAAACAAAACAGGTTGTATTATACAGGATCAATATTTTGCTTTTTAACAAGGATATTTATGTAATAAGAAACTTTGCCTTAGGCAGGTGTTGGCCAGAAAAGTCCAGATTTCTCTGGGACCTCACCCTGGCCTCTCCTGGAGCTCTGAACCTGCTGTAGAAGGAAGTGGCTATGACTTTCACTACTGGAGTGTGGGGTCTGTGGTGTGGAAAGGGTGTTCACTGTATAATCTTGAACTGTGTGGAGTTGTTCATATCAGTTTGCTTCAGGTGTTGCCTGGCATCTTCCACCAGTTCTCCCATGCGCACCTCTGCATGTCTGGCACTAGAATTCCCGAACACTTCTTCACACCCTCCCTCACTCCCAGTTGGCTGAAGCTCTGGAACCACTCTTCTTAATGCCAGATTATTTAAAGAAAGAAAGAAAAATACAAGACAAAAACCTTCTAGCACTTTGTAAACACAGTGAATAACCTCTTGGAGTATTTTTGGCTTTATATAAAACAAGGTTTTTAATTGTAAAATATAAGTGCCATTAGAAAATGCACAGGGCATATCTTTGTTAAAGTAGATTTTTCAATGTTTTACAGAATTAATTTTCAAAAAAAGTTTTTATAATGAAGTTGTTTATTAAAAACTTCTGAATGATGTGCTTTGCAGTTTTGAACCTGTTTATTTGGGAAAGGTCGGAATGAGTCAGGAATTGTGAAGAATGGGAATCTATAGGCATCTTTAGTATCCAAGATGATACTGGTGAGGGTAGGAAAGACAGTGGATCTTAACTGAATATCTTTGAGGTAAGTGGCTTCATTGTGTCATTTAATATTGGATGTGAAGGTCAGAAAACCTAGCTCAAACAGGCTTTAAATGCTGAAGCGTTATGTAACTGAAAATGTTCACATTTGTTTTGAGGTAGAGGCCCAAATGTGCTCAGTCTCACCATTCCTAGTTCTTTGCCCTCTTTTGTCCAGGTGTGAACTGTTCTCAGGCCCTACAAAGGCTCATCTTTGGTATCTTGGGGTGGTGATTCTAAATGTCTCCTTCATGCTGTTCCAACAGGAAGAGAACCTTTTCTGGCTCCCCAAGCTGCACGTTTTTTACGTCTGGGACCCAGCTTTACAAACCTGTGCTCAAACAGTTATGTTCAGATAGTGCTTTCAGGCTGATACAGGCACACCTGACACTTGTTGACCTGTCTTTTTACAGATTTTCATCAGCATCCCAGGCCTTTGTACTGAGATTTTCTCATCTAGGGGATTGGAGCCAGTGTCAAAGCTGAGCAATTACTTGGAGTCTAACCCTAGAGGCCTGGGGGGGGGGGGGGGGGGGGGGAGAGGAATCAATGTGTAGGTGTTTTTGTTACACAAAGGCAGAGGGCTGATCCTTTACCTCAGTCTCCTTGACAAGTAGCCACTGTCTATCCCAGTGGGTCAACCCAGCCAGGACACCCAAGGAATTCTATTTTACCCTTTACATAGTTAGTATATGTCCTAGGAGAGGTCTAGGGGGTTCAGATGAAGGAGCTGTGGTGTCCTTTGACAAGAACGCTTTCTGGGGGATGTTGTGAGGGACATTTAAGGCAGAGATGAAGGGGCAATCTGTGTACTGACCTACATATACCAGAAGCTTGGGAGCTGAGCCCACCGGAATGTGACCACACTTGAAGGAATGTGGAGTACAGGGGCAGTTCCATCCAGGCTCCTAGGCTATCAAGACCTTGCACTAGAGATAGAGTTCCCCCTCCCATTTTTTTTTTTTTTTTTTTAACTGACCTCGTCCCTGTTCTTTCTAGTTTGCTTTGATAAAACAGTGAACCAAACCAGGGAACAAGAGTATTTATTTCATCGCACAGGTTACAGTCTATCATTAAGGGAAATTAGAGCAGGAACTCAAACAGGGCAGAAATAGACCATGGAGAGATCATGTATGACTTGGTCCTGGAAACAGGACTGGAGTGATGAGGAAATGAGAATGAAGAAAGGACAGACACAGGCATGAAAAACTGGAATTACATTGGCACTCCCTCTGAAGGAGCGAAACCAACTAAGCAGCAATTGGAACCTCGGTGCTTTTATTCTGTACAGTATGAGAAGGAAGGCTAGTCTTGGTAGGAGGTCTCTCTGGGCAAGCAGTCTGAAGTCTCAGCTGTAAATGCCTGGGAGGCAGAAGCTGCAATTGATGCTTTCTGCGCACTGTAGGTTCCACAGAGGACCAGAGGAAGGCTTTGCCAGTTCCTTTAGGTTTGAGGTATTGATCCTTATCAGTAATATACATTTGGTCAAAGCTTCCTCTGCTCCTCAGAGTCTTCAACTCCCTTTTATACTCAGCCCAGGCAAACCTGCCCAGGGATGGAAGTACCCACAATGGGCTGTGCAATTAGCAGTCAAGAAAGTGCCCCATAGACATGCCCAAAGGCTGAAATGATGGAGGCAATTCTTCAGTTGAGTTCTCTTTCCCCAGGTGTGTCAAGTTGACCAAGCTAGCTAGCACAATCTTACACAGGCTCAAATGACCTGGAATTCAATAAGTAGAGCAGTGTGGCCTTGAACTCAAATCTTTATTTCCTCCTCCCTCCCATTTTGAGTGTTTGAGCCTTTTTTTTGTTTTGTTTAAGTTGGGACCTCACTTTGTAGCACTTTGTTTTGTTTGTTTGTTTTTTTTTTTTTTTTTTTTCTTTGAGACAGGGTTTCTCTGTGTAGCCCTGGCTGTCCTGGAACTTACTCTGTAGACCAGACTGGCCTCAAACTCAGAAATCTGCTTGCTTCTGCCTGGGTGCTGGGATTTAAGGCATGCACCACCAGCCAGCATGTGTGTAGCTTTTAAAATCCATCTTTATGAAATGGCTGGTGCTGAGCAGACGGAAGTCCCTGAGCCTGGGCCTTGTGAAGCAGAGTCAACCTGGTTTCAGTCAACAATTGTCGAGAATCCAGTTCCTGTGGGAACCAGGCTGGGGACCCGTGCTACCTGCTCTGCAGCAATTTAAGATCTTTCCTGACCTCTGATCCTTCTAGTGCCTTTCCAGCAGCTCTGTTGCCTGATGGCTTATCTTTAGTTCCCAGTTTGAATCTGGTCAGCCCTCTGCTGTTGCCAGAGTAATAAATACATCCTGTGCAAGGCTGCAAGTGTTCTAGCTGCCTGTCCTAAAGCTACAAGAGCCAGGCAAGGGAAACAGCCCTCTCCTGCATGCTGGCTGTGATGGAAGGCTTATTAGAACCATGTTTGCAAATTGGGCCTGGCTCCTGATGCCTGTTCCAGATCCCTGCATTTATCACCTGCGCTACTAACCTGGAACCAGTTCTGTTTGGCACTGGTGGTTTCTTCCCTGTCCCCTTCGGTGGAGGAAGCCTAGCAAATCACATCTGGCAAGGGAGTAAAAGAGGCGGAGCTCTCACTCCAGGAGCTCCCACTGCCTATCACAGGTCTGTGCTCTTCTGGCCCATCCAGCCAGAGACTCAGCAGGTGATGGTGGGCAAGGGGATAGGGTTCTGAAGCTGGCCATATGCCTGCTGCTCAGGCAGAAGCGGGGGGGGGGGCACACACACCTGGCTTCCAGTTAACCCGGAACTGGGGACTGGGGTGTGGGGGCTCTGTAACTCGGCAGCCAGCCCTGGGACCACACCACCTGCCCCAGAAAATACTGGAGAAGACCTGGCCTTCAGCATCCTGAACCTGGGTGGCTGAACAGGGATGGGGGACTGGGGTGGGGACTGGAGGGAAGGCTGAGGAAGTGACAGTTGAGGGCTCTATAATCAGGAAGAGCCTGTGGAAGTGAGGGAAAAGTTGGAGGGGATCACAGAGGCCCAGCTGAGCCTGAGGCCTCTAGACCTAGGAGCCCTCATTGTGGAACCCCTAGAGGCCATCCAGTGGGAACTAAAGGCTGTGACTACCCAGGCTGACAGGGCCTACCTCTGGCTGGAGCACAGGTTTGGGAGGATGCTCCAATTGCACCTAGCTTGCAGGAGCTTTCTCACCTAAAACATCTGGGCTTTTGGGTCACTGCCTTCCTGAACCACCATAGCTATCAGCCATGATCAGCCCTAGGGGTGAAGACATGCTTGGCTACCTGATGAATTTGAAGTTGAAGGAGCTTAGGCATACCAGAACAGATTGCAAGTTCAAGTTCCTATTTGGGAGTCTCAACCCTTCCAAAATGAGGTGATGGTGAAAGAGTGTGAGTGAGTGCAGTTCCTCAAGCTGGGTGGTGTTCATTACTACTTGAATCTGCGGGCCCTGAGGCCAGGATCCCTCCACCCCCTTGGTGCACAGGAATCAGGACATTGTGCAAAGTGTCTTCAGCTGGTTTTCATAGCACAGCCTCCCAGAAACTCCCAGGGTGGCCCAGATCACTGAAGATGACCTTGGCCCAACCCTTTACAATACTACTTTCTGGGGCAAAGGCCCTGCAGAGCTAGAGGAGGCCTTGCAAGGTGGCCACCAGAGGCTCTGCTTAGGCCTTGCGGGTCTCAGTCTGGCTGGGCCCTGCTCAGATACATGATGTCTACGTACGACTCCTCTCTCTGTGAACCTACCTATGTTTAGGCCAGTGCTCTGCTGTCTGCTTTCTCTTCTGTGAATTTTGACTTCTCAGCATGTTTGGTGGACTCAGGACCAAGGCTGTGACCTTCATGCTGTTCTGTGTCAACATCATGTGATTCTCATATGCAGGTACCTAGTGCTATGGATATGTACTACCATCGTGTGTGGCCTGGACCCACATGTAAAATAAGGCCTTTCACTCTCTTGATACCATTACCTACAAGGCTTCACAAGGACCAGTGCCTGTTTGAGGCCTAGTGCACAATATGCTGGGCTTCACAACTGTGCTGACTGTCCCAAGCTGAGGCTCGTTACCTACGAAGTGGGTGCATTTGGTCCTGACAGTGAACTAGACTTGGATATCCCATGGCTCTGGGACCACAGAGCAGCTTCTACCAACTGGATTCTTTGATATCTGCAACCTGGACAGCCAGGTGATGAGACATGGGTGAGGCCTAGGGCCCGATCACATTATTCCTGATCATACTGCTCTTCTTATCCTATGTGTGTCCCTCTCATAACCTGCTTGTGAAGACTTACGTTGTGCCCTACCCATGCCTGGCCATTGCCTTTTTGAGGAGTTTTGCCTGCTTTCAGATCACCTGTCAATGTAGTGAACACTCCTAATGCCACGGGGATTGCACCAGGCTGGCATATCTGGACATGTGTGCTCAAGATAGGAGCAAGGATGGGAGTTCTTCCAGAAGCTTCATTCCTAGACCTACACAAGAAACCAGACTTTTTGTCAGCCTCTTGACCACCTACCTGTTGCAGGTGCTGGAGGGGGCGGGGGTCTTCTGGCCATGTGGCCTGTTTACACTGGCATAGACCCACATCATTTTTAATGGGACAACTCTGAAACAAGTAACTGAAGCTTTTTTTTTTTTTTTTTTTTTTTTTCTTATTAGCTAAGGAGATGCTTTTTTGAATTTGCCTGTCTCCAGAGAGGGAGACCATTCTATGTATTGCCAATGCTCTGTGGCCCCTTGCCATGATCTCTCTAAGCAAGGCTTAGATTATTTAGAGTGTACAATGAAGGGCTGGGACAGGGACAGTTAATCACTTCATTGTACACTGTGCTCTTTAAAGAAAATTAGTCTCCCCTCCTCTGGCCCACACCCCTTGTGGGTTCCTATAGCTAAAAGGGCTAAACTGCCCTGCCCCTCTTTATCCCTTCCAGCTTGCCCGTCTCTATCTCATGAGAGGCCTTGCTTTCTGCTCCCTAGTACCCAGAGACATAAAATAATAGGGATGGAGAACTTTCAGTCATTACTAGCTAGCTACCTTGCTTGCTTGCTTTTGATCCACCAATATGTTTTGTAAACACACTGAAGAAACATATAGAAGAAACATAATACGGCCACTTTTTGGCACTTTTCTCATGTGGTCCAGTTATGAGCTTGTATGGGCAGAAGGTTTATGTGTTTTTCATTTTGTGCCTTTTGTGTAAGACCCATGCGTTGCCTTCTCTGCTTTTACTGAGAAATTGAGCTGTCCAGGCCTGCTTGTCTTAAGTTGAAGGCATTTATAAGCTAGCCACTGTGACTGCTTTGTACCACTTCATTTGGACATTTGTACCTAGTCACTGTTATCAAGTTGTGGCCTGCAGCTATAATTTTATCTTACAAATAGAGTTTGAATCCGGTGATTTGCAAGGCTTAAGGCTAGCCGTTGTTACTGTGTTCTGTGAGAATAGCCCCCAGAAGGTACCCTGAAATGGATGGTCTTGATGCTTCTGGGCCTCTTGAGCCATATTACAACTGACATCTGTTTCCAAAAGGAGCAGTGTTCCCAGGTGACTGCAGTCAGAAAAAGGATTGTGGCACTTGATCTTCTACATTTATGATAAAGGATTGAAAACTTTTTGATCTGGGGGAAAATAATTTAGGTCATATTATTTCCTTTTCCAAAAGCCTCTATTCATGAACAGGCAAGCAAATAAACCTCCCAACTCTTATCGCCACTATGCAAGCCCTGCCTTTGCCAGTCCCTGTGGCCTCCCCACACCATCTCTCAGCTCATTGGTTTCTCCCCGCTGTCCCTTACACACACACACACACACACACACACACACTTTGTCTTTCCTGAGATGCATCAGGTATATTCAGCTTCAGGATTTTCCTGGCTAGTTCAATTTATTCAGGTCTCAAATACCCTTTCTTTGAAAGCCTTCCCTGCTCCCACCTTTGGAATTTTCGCTTTATTTCATGTAACTCCACAATGATGCTTTTCTGTCTTCTTTCTTCCCTCACTCCCATGAACCAGGAAAACAGGGACCCATCCATTGGCTATTTCACACACGGCTCACTGTTCAACAGCTCCCAATTATCAGCATGAATGACCTTATCCGAGTGTGCTGGTGTGCTGTGGGAGGTTCTGACAAGATAAACAAGGCACAGCTCCTGCCCAAAGGACTGCAGTGGGGTGGGGAGGGGGGGGGTGAGGAGGGGTGGCTATACAATTTGTCATCCCACTGGAACACACATGCAAGTGAAAAAGGTCGCTCCTAGAAATCACCAGACAAAAGGCCACACTGGCGCATAATGCTTCACTCCAAAAAGAGGACCTAATTCATTCCAGCTTGGCTAGTTAGTAGTTCACCCAGGTGAAGGTAATGTGAGAGCGAAGACTTCTCTGGTACAGAATTCCGAGGATGGCCTGTTTGAATTTTTGAGACAGTGTCTCTATGTAGCCTTGACTTGCCTGGGACTGGTTAATATAGAACAGGCTGGCCTCAGACTCAGAGATCTGCCTGCCTCTGCCTCCCAAGTGCTGGGATTAAAGGTGTGCGCCACCATGCCAGGCGTGGAGATAGCCTTTGAGTAGGTAAAGGTTAAGAAGCAGTGTTCTGGCTGGGGATATAGTTCAATGAATCCTTAGTAGCCCTGGTTCCATCCCAGCAATGCCAACAAATAAAAAGAGTCTGGAGAAGAGACTTTCTTGCAGGGCCAACAGTGTTAAGTACAATGTAGTGTGTTGGGCTGGAGAGATGGTTAAGAGCACTGGCTGTTCTTTTAGAGGTCCCGAGTTCAATTCCCAGCAACCACATGGTGGCTCACAAGCATCTATAGTGAGATCAGTTGCCCTCTTCTGGCCTGCAGGCAGGATAGTGTATAAATAGTAAATAAATCTTTTAAAAATAACCACAACAACAACAAAAATGCAGTATGTTGAACACAGCAGGATGCCTGCCTGCTGGAGATGTGTAGGGCCGGGTAGGCAGGTTGGGAACACTAGGAGTGCCAGGGCTTTATTCTGTGGATAGATAGCAGAGAGGAGTGTCATGTGTGCCTCAGAAGAAAGATCGGCACACAGGGCAGCAAGCAAGGAGAGGACAGTGCTATGCCAGATTCAGCTCTTCTCAGAAGCCTCTGATTCCCACAGCAATTCTCCCATCTTCCCAAGCACAACATAAACGTTGGCACCAGCGCCTGGCCTGCTTCTACCATCTGGGTCTGCCCTCTCTTCTTTCTGAAGACCCGGTTTCTCCGTGTAGCCCTGGCTGTCCTAGAACTCCCTCTGTAGATCAAGCTGGCCTCGATTAAAGGCACGTGCCACCACCACCTGGCTGGGTTTTTCTTTAATGCCCCAAACCCGTCCTTACTTTTTTAGGGGAATCAGTGGGACACACTATAGGGCCTGGTACCCCATAGGATTTGCCTGATTTGGGCCTAAGCTCCTGGGTGGTAGCACGAAAGTGAAACAAGTGCTTTACCTACTGCACGCGGTGTTGGACTTCTCTACGCTGCTCGGCCATGTGCCCTGCCCTTGTGGATTGTGAGCCTTGCCTACAGAGGGCACTCCTGCTTCTGCTGTTTACCTACACACCTTACCACGCTCTCCGAGGGGCCCTGCCCTCAGCTCAAGGGTCCAGTAGCCACCAGTACTTACAGAATAACTACTGTGTGTTGGAGTTTACATGGCTACAGCGGCTTTGTAAACTGAAGTCAGCCCGTGCCCTTCTGTTCCAAACCCTCCTGGGGCTTAGATCTTACACAAGAGCAAACCCACTCTCCACAGCCCCTCAAGACCCTTCAGAACCGACCTTGGCTCGGCCTCCTTCACATAGCCTTCCAGCCACACCAGTCTTAAACCTGGGGTTTGAGATCATCTCGCTTCTTGCTTCCTATTCCCTCTTCTTGGAACCTTCTCCAGACATCTGTGCACTTTTATCATTTGGAAAAGCATTTCACCTCTTCAGCAAAACCTTTCTGGATGTTTCCATGTCCCAACCCCCTTCCACTGGCTGGGGTCGTGTTTGCCTGAGGCTCTACTGCACATTACTTTCGTTTGTTTGCTTGTTTTTTTTTTTTAAGTTTTAAGACAGAGTTTTTCTGTGTATCCCTTGACTGTCCTGGAATTCTCTATATAGACCAGGCTGGCCTCAGACTCCCTAAGGTTCACTTGCCTTGGCTTCCCAAGTGCTGGGAATAAAGGCGTGCCCCACCATCTCTGGGCTGCAGTAGTTAAACAGTTGCTTTCCTGGGTGTGTCAGGTGCTTTTTCACTGCTGTCTCCCTTCACCTGAAATCAGGCTTGGCACAGTTGGGAACTTAGTTATTCTACACAGAAGGGCTTCCAGATGGGCAAAGAGAAAACAGGTTGCCTTGGCCAGGGGACTGTAGACAAAGGCATGGAGCCGCTGAAAGCACTTCAGAGCTTAAATTTCTTGAGGGATAGGAACTCTCCAGGCAGCCTGAGAACTGGAGCAATAAAGGCCCATGGCCCCATACCCAACCCCTCCCACAGAGATGGCCGAGTTTATAGGTTCCAAAGTGAGAATGGAGGCCAGAGTGAGCAGGGCTTCTGCTCTGGAATGGGGAACAGACATAAGCCTGGGTTTTCTCACCATATCAGGTATCTGCCCTGTACTTTTGGCCCAGAAATAAAACTTGGAACAAATTACTTTCAATATGGAAAAAAAATCTGTCCCTAAACTATGGTAATTGCTCATAATCAGTAACTGCCTTGATTGTAGCCCAGGGGACTTTGATATTTTCCTTCAGGGACACTATTTCAGCACAAAAATTCAAGGAAGTACCATGTCAGCTTGCCCCTTGAACAGCAGCAGAACTATTGATTGCAGTCTGGATGGTGAATCCCCACCTATGGCCTCACCAGAGCTGACTCAGGGTGGGGTGATGGTGGGGAGCCTAGGGGTGTGGAAGCTGTGGGGTGTAGGAGGGAGCCTTTGGGAGGTGATGGTGAGCTGAGGGATATGGGAGCCTTGGGGTGGCAGTGTGAAGATGTGGGGTGGTAGAGGTGAGCTGTGGTTAAATGGCACCAGCTGGGAGGCCCCTTCTGCCATCCATTCCCTACTATGTGACCTTTTCACATCCTTCAGTCAATTTCCTGCCCCACAGGAGAAACTGGGAATCCCTTAGCAGGAGTCCCTCTAGAGCAGCAGTCCTCAACCTGTGGGTTCAAGCGGAGAAAAATCTGCCCCTAAACTAAGGCAACTGTTCATAATCAGCAACTGCCTTGATTACAGCCCAGGGGACTTTGATATTTCCGCCAGGGACACTTTCTCAGCACAAAAATTCAAGGAAGCATCATGCCAGCTTGCCCCTTGCTCAGCAGGGGCTCTTTTACATGGGTTCCCCAAGACCACTGGAAAACACAGATATTTACTTTATGATTCTTTCAATTTTTATTTTACTTATTTTTTTTTCCCAAGACACGGTTTTTCTGTGTAGCCTTGGCTGTCCTGGACTTGCTTGGTAGACCAGGTTGGCCTAACTCACAGCAATCCACCTCCTTCTGCCTCCCTGAGTCAGTGCTGGGATTACAGGTGTGTACCACCATGCCTGGCTTATACTATGATTCTTAACATTAGCAAAATTACAGTTATGAAGTAGCAATGAGAATAACTGGGGGTCAGCACAACATGAGGAGCTGTATTAAAGGGTCACAGCGTTAGGAAGGTTGGGAACCTCTGCTCTGGGGGGGGGTGTCCCCATCTCCCCACGCACCTCCAGCCTTCCAAGACACTGACTCCATGACAACACTTTTGGACGTAGCTAACAGGTCTGACTTACACAGTAGGCTTTTTCTTTACATGAGTCTACTGAGGTGAGACAGGCATGGGACTGTTTGATTTAACTGCTCACTGATGTCTTCAAGGGCTAGGACCTTGTCCTATCTGACAGCCTTCATGATGGTTTCACTCTCAGATCTGAGCTAAGGCAATAACTTCCAAGGGTCACACTGGGACCTATCAGCAACTCCCCTGATTCTGCTCCACAGTGAGAGAGCCCTTCCCAGAGCATATGTACTTTGCTGTAGCTTGCTGGCTAGAACTGGGTCCCACTCTGGAGTCTATTGCTGATTGAGGGGAGACGGTGTTGCAAGTTGCTCTAAGCAAGCATGGGGGAGGTGGCTGCCTGCAGTGGCTCCTGGGACCCTTCAGGGAGCATTTGCACTGTGGTGGTCCCCAGGTCTACAGGGTACTGACTCCTAGAACACTTAAGTCACTACCAAGCTCAGGAGGCAGGTAGGACTTTTTTTTAAGACTTTATGGGCATGAGTGTCTTGCTTGCATGCATGTATGTGCACCCAGTGCATTCCTGGTGCCCACAAAGACCAAGGGAGCAGGCTGGTTCCCTGTAATTGGTGTTGTGGACTGTTGTGAACTACCATGTGGGTCTTGAAAACAGAATCTAGGGCTTTCTGCACGAGTAGCCAAGAAATAACCATCTGCCATGTAATGGACTCTCAATTCAGCAGACTGTCCTTCAGACTTCCTGCATTCTCTAGATGAAAGGCAACTTCAGAGATGTGTTTCCAGGCAAGGCAGGGATAGGCTATTTGTCCACCTGAAACTACTAGAAAAAAGCAAAATAGGAGCTATTTCAGTGCGCAATGACACCTGCCATTAAGCTTAATGGCCTACACTCGATCCAAAGAACCCACATTCTGCAAGTTGTTCTCTAACCTCCACATGTGCTCCACAGCGTTATGCATGCACACACCGAACAAATAAAAGTGTTAAATGCTTATTCTTTAAGGCCTGGCATAATGGTGCACACTTTTAATCACAGAACTCAGGAAGCAGAGGCAGGGGTAATCTTTGTGAGTTCAAGCCCAGCCAGAACTTCATAGTGAGACCTTGTGAGACAGACGACACACAGACACAGACACACACACACAGCCAGACTTGATGAGGAGGGAAGATCAAGATTCAAGGTTATCCCCAGCTACATAATAACTTTGGAGCCAACCCAGGCTTTATATAAGGCCCTTGAGCAAAAAAGCAAAAACATAACCACAGTGTTTGACATGCAATTATCAAGCCTACAACTGTAGTCAGAGTCCAGAAACTCTATCTGAACAGCACCAGTGCTGGCCTGACCTGACAGCCATTGGTAGAATGGCCACCCAAGAACACGAAAGACTCATTCATCCCAGGGTATGTTAGCTTTTACCAAGACAGACTGCATGTGTAGCCAGAGAATAAGCCTCTACAAAGTTGAAAGGATTCAAGCCATGCACAGCTTTGACCCTCGCCAGAATTCAATTAGAACTCAGCAACTAATAACTCATCAACTGGAGTGATGGCTTAACAGTGAAGATTACTTGCTGTCCTTCCAGAGGACATGGGTTTGATTCCCAGCACCCAACTCTGCCTCTCAAATTCTGGAATGCTTTGAAAGCACCCAATCTGACAAGAGTGAAACAAGCTCAGAACTTCAAATGAGGTCACACTGTTACCTGAGTCTTACTTGTTTGCTACTTCCTGCTTATCCAGAGGGGCAAATGCTTGTGACTCCACAAAGAGAGGTCGAGCAGAAGAGGCCCGCTTACAGCAGGCACAAAATAGCAATGGCCTGAATCCTAGAGGACCCAGGTGGGAGACTGAGCTTCTAAAGTAGCTACTCAACCGGTTCAGTGAAATGGTCATACTTTCAAGAACCCCATACCCTTGCATGTGAGTCAAGACATAACAGGACAATGGCATTTTATTTACAAGGGCCAGAAAAAGGCATACAGGCATTTTTTTTTAATTAAAAATAATGATGATGATTTAAAAAGTCAGAAAAATTGACAATGTTTGAACCTTTGCCCCACACTGCCCCCAAAATGAGACCCTTAGGGGGGTAAATGCAAGATTTAATGAACATGTAACTCTCAGTCACTCTCTACTCTTTGGGCTCCCTTTTCTCCAGCCTGACTCTTGGTGGATGCCGCTTGGTGCTGTGGAGTCGCTGCGAGGCAAGGTTGAGAGGTTCACTGATTTGACTGATGGGGCAAGGCCCCAGGAGGCTGGGGAAGTGAGGGCAGGGTGCGGTCCTAGCACAAGCAGCGTCCTGAGCTTTGTTCTCCTGGCAGGTTCCCAAAACAGTGGAGCGAGGGCGAGTGGCTGTTATTGACCCCATCTACACTCCAGGCGGGTTTGGTCTCCTGCTGCTTAAGAGCAAAGTCTTTGACTTGCCCAGGGCTTGCAGGGGCTGGGGGGGGGGGGGGGAGCGTGGAGGAGCAAGGCCAGGTAGGTGAGCCTCCTGCCAACTCGGAGAGACTGGCTTCTTGCCTATTCCTAGGAACTGGGAAAGGAGCAATCCAACTTACCTTTCACCTTCCTTCTCAGTGAAGTTTTCTGGGTGTCCCCAAAAGAACTTGCATGGGAGGAAGAGGGGGTGAGTCTGGCTAAAAGAACTGAGTATAAATGCCGGGGCCAGGGACCATGAGGAGAGAGTGCCTCTCCTTGGCCACCTCAAGGAAGAGATCTGAGGAATCCAGACCTGAAAGTGAGGGAAGAAGAGGTCCACCATCACCCTTGAGAAAGAGTGGCACCCGCTGAGGAAAAGACTGGGGAGCAATCTTGAGGGGTGAGCACCCTAGTGGCTTTAGCCACCTCTTCCCACACACATACGGGTGCTTGGCTCTGGAAACACTTGGCCCTGACCCAAGGCTTCTTGGCACGAGAACAGTCACTGCAGGTCTCATCTCTTCCTTGGTGGTCAGCAAACTCCAGCTGCTCTGATGAGGGGATCCTGCTCTCCCAGGGAACCAGGGCATGTCCTTGTAGTGACCAAGTGCTCCTGGTCAAATCGATGACCCAAGGCCTGGCTGGCAGCCCTGTTTGGGCGGTGGAGGGCAGGCTGTGGAAGAGAATGGGAGGAGGGGCTGGCAGGGCTTGGTTGGCACTGAGGTTGCTGTCCGGGCTGCAGCTGTGCTGTGTCGTGTCATCACTGGTGAGGATGGATGAGGCGTGGAGCCTCACTGCAGCCCTGGCATTCGTTCCCTCTTCCAGTTAGTGGTAGGGTGGCCAACAACTCTGAGGAGCTGATGGGGACAGTGACCAAAACCCCACATTTATCCATCCTGTATTTAAAAAAAAAAAAAAAAAAAAAAGCCAAACAAACCAAAAAGAACCTGAATTAACAGGTCAGAAAGCTCCTGTTGAAGGCGACTCTTAGCTGAAGAAAAACCCACAGAAAAACATATCCCTACAGACTGGATGAGATGAAGGAAATGCAAGGTTTATCTACAGGCCCTCCTGCCCCCTTGCAGCCTGGGGATGTAGGAACACTGTGCCAGGAGTTACATTCCAAATGAGCAGGAGTTCTTTTATTTTGTGTGCTGCAGTGCCCCGCGCAGGGTGGCTTCCTGTCCGAGGATGGAGTGGGCCTAGCGTTGGTCCCACTCAGTCTATCTTCACAGCAGCATAGATCTTGCGGACAAACATGTAGGCTGCATAGAAGCCAATGGTTCCTGTGAGCAGCCAGAAGGACAGGACCATGAGGGCGGTGTAGCCGAAGTAGAGGAGAGAAGGGATGAACTCGACGATGTCCAGCTGTGGTAATAGCAGAGAAAAAAGGGATGGGTGTTTAACGCCAGACAGCTACGAGCTACAGCAAGCTGCAAACCCTGTGCTGGGTAGTTTTATGTTATCTTGACACAAGCTAGAGGCATCTGAAAGGAGGGAACTTCAATTGAGAAAATGCCTCCATAAGATCCAGCTGCAGGGCACTCCGACATGGCCTCTGCATTAGCTCCTGTCTCCAAGTTCCTGTCCCACTTGAGTTCTTGTCCTGACTTCCTTCTGTGATGGGACTATGTGGAAGTGCACACCAAATAAACTCTTTTCTTCTCATGTTGCTCTTGGTCATGGTATTTATAATCACAGCAATACATAAGTAACTAAGATATGCTCCCCACCCCCAATCTTGTGAAACCAACACCTGGCAAGGTGATAGGACTCACAGCAGAAGGCTAACTGTACCAGGGACAGAGTATTGCCTTGGGCTTTGTGACCTTGGGGGTCCGGGGAAAACTCTATAGGTAGAAATGGATGCAGCTGCCATATTTCCTGGTCCACTGTCCCAAAAGAGCACCACACCACTGCTGGACAGCTGAAGCAGCATCTGAGAATCAGGAGGAAGGAGGAGGTATGGGGAGATTCCCATGACTCCAAGCTTAAGGACTACAATGCCATCATCAGTCTGCCTCAAGTCTACAGTCCTCTAACCCAGAGAATGCTTGGGTTAGAGGACTAACCCAATAGCTCACAGTGCTTTTTATCTTGGGGTATATTAGCATCTTTTGTGACAGGTAGAAGTGAAAGGGACTGGTGGTGTGATGTCTGGTGGTGGCAGAGAACACAGCTTATCTGGCACCTTGATATACGCCAAGTGCTCCAGGCCCTGAAGAGGTCTGTCCTAAGGCTCATGAATAGATACATAGTCACAAAATGCAACAAGCCCAGAAAAGAAAAAAAAAAAAAAAAAAAAAATCAAAGAAATAATATAGGTCCCTGCCTGAGATCTTCTAAGCCTAAAGGACGAAGGCCACAGTTGTAGGCTCCCCTCAAAAGGCCCTATCAGGTACACAATTCTTCGTGACTATGGATGGGATCAAGGGGGTAGAAGAAGAAAGTAACAGGACAGTGGTCAAACCAGGAAGGGAATGAACAAAAAGGAAGTGCTGACAAGGTACTGAGTTCAGGTCTTCTAAGGCCATCATTTATCAAAGACATGGGAGTGGGCCAGTTGGATTTTCAACAGAGAAGGTAGATGGGGCAGGAGGAAGGGCAGGAACTATGAGGAGAGCTTTAACTCTTGTTTGCCTACCTTCCCTCTGCCCAATAGGTACTTTGGCAAACACTCCCATCCCTTCATGCCTTGTTAGCACCACCATTCCTAATTCAAAACCCAAGCTGGTCATCAGAGACCACCAGCCTATGGGGCCCAACAAAGTGAGAGGTGTGTGACCACAGCAAAACCTCTCTGGAAACAGTATGAGGTGCCAGAAGAAATCACTGAAGTTTCAGTGCCATGGGAACAAAAAAGTGGAGACACCAAGGCTGTCAGTGATCACCTTCTACTGTATGGAAAGATCCCACTTATGGACAGCCAGAAAAAGATCTATAGAGCTAAGCTGTGGGCATAGAGCTCTGATCTTCAGATGGTGGGCCTCACAGGCTGAAGGTGGACTCCTGCTTCCTAAGTCATGCAGCTGTATCAGCCAAAGGACTGTTTTGCTTAAGATGGTTTCAGCTATCTGGTGGTCACAAAGATTCTGATTTAAATAGGCCATTGAGATGGGAAGAGTGAGATAAAAGGTGCACAGGGGCAGACTGAGGTGTGAAACCGAGACCTTTACGATGACAGGAACTGTGTAGTTGGAGAATAGGAGTGTCGGGAAGATCTATTTACTGGATGAGCTTCAGTGAGGCTCAGCAAACTTTGTCTGAAGGGCCGGATAATATTTTTACTCCTTCTTCAGTTTTATAGTTTATGTGGTTACAACTACTCACTATCACTGTGGTGTGAAAGCAGCCATAAGACATGTGAGTGTATGTGCATGGCTGTGTTCCAATCAAATGTTCTTTCAAGAGCAGCCTACTGGCCTGTGAACTAGTCTGCTGACCTCTGAAGCAAATGCGCCCATCTGCTGGGACTGCAGAAGCAGGGTGGAGCACTGCATCAGAGCACCTGGGGAGTCCTTCCTACAACCAGGTATTCTGGGGAAACTTGGGCATTCCAACTTTCACACACTAGACCTACAGCTCTTATTTTGTGAACACATCCTGGTTGCAGGCAGAGGAGTGCCTGCCTTTGGGCTTTAGAGACCTCTAGTAAAGCATATGAAATCAAATCTTCAGTGTTGGAGGTCAGATACCCACCAAAGCCTCCCTAAACTCCTCTAACTGGCCCATCTGGTTTGCCTTAGTTGCTAAGCCAGACTGTTGATTTCTAGCCCACACTTAACCTGTGCGAGCTTATGTAGCAAGCAAGCCTCCACAACACAAGTCTAGCCCTGGCTCATTCTCTCTTCACTAGGCAGAAGGAAGGAGTGTGGAGTAAAGAAGAGAAGGGCCAATGACCTGAGGAACAGTCTATCTTTGTCTCCAAGTGTGCACGTGCTTGTGTGTGCACACGGTGTGATGCCAGAGGTAAACACTGGGCCTCTTCCACAATCACTTTCCACTTTAGAGACAAGGCCTCTCACAACTTGGAACTCAGCAGACCAGATTGGCTGTCCACAAGCTTCAGGGACCCTGCCTCTCCCTTCTCAGTGCTGGGTCTACGGGCGCATGCTGCTATTCTCATTTTTATGAGTGTCCTGGGCCATCCAACTCTGGTCCTCATGAGTACACAGAAGCACCTTACGGATGGAACCATTTCCCTGGCCTGATTTATCTCTATTTTTTCCAACTGCCTTTACTCTCTCACTGGAGGTGAGTACTGTATTTATCAGCCTTATTTCTGAGTAACTTTCTGCCTTTGAGGATGTATAGGGAAGCGCGGAAACCCCTCATGAGTGAAATCCTGAGTGACATGGACACAGCCATGTCAAGGACTCCAATGCTAGGCTCAAGAGGAATGACAAAGCCTTCCTCAGGAGTTTGAGTTGTTTATGAATGATCAGTGTGTGCAGCTTCCTCCTCCAACCTCAGACTGCTTGCCCACACAGACCTCTTACCAAGAGGCAACCTTTCCCCTGTGCTATATCTATACTAAACCCACATAGATTCACAGTTGTCAGTGATCCTAGATTTTCTATATGCGTGTCTGTCCTTTCTTCATTTCCTCATCACCCCTAGGCAGGGATCCAGGACACAAGCCACACTAGAAGCAGCAGAAATGGTCTTGCTACATACATACCCTCAACTTCAACCCCTCCAGACCTAGCCTCCTAGGGCTGAGACTGCAAGCCATACTGCCTTCATGTTCCAAGACTCTCACAGGTTTCTGTACACAGCATTCACACTGTTCCTCAGACTGAAGCTTGTTTCCCAAACATACAACCCAGTTCTAATGGCTCTGGTCACCTCCACTTTGGGTATGCAAGCATGATCTACACACTTGGCTCCCTTTCAACAGTCTCCTCCTCCCTTACCAGCCAGCCCCAGAGAGGGCTAAGGGGATCTTAAGGAGGGTGGTACCTTGTTAACAAAATAAAAGATGGCATAAACCAGGACGTAGAATGCAGATCCCCCTGAGACGAGGAAATTCCTCCACCACCAGCGGTAATCCTAAGGAGCAAAGACAGGAAGGGTCATGATCAGGGCATCTTCCCACAAATCTCACTATCAACAGAATGACACTCAAGACACTCAGTAAAAACAGTCACAGTTGGATGACGGAATGTTTTACAGCTTGACTGTGATGACAGTCCCTTATCTGGATTCATTTCTAAAAACTACAGATTAAAATGGGTAAATTTTATTGCCTATAAATCATATCTTAACTTTTGAGATCAACAAAAAAATGAGTAACAAGTAAGTTTGCTTGAGCAAATGCTTCCCCTGGGTGAGGGTCAGTCAGTCAGTACTGAAGTGACCTCACACTAGTGGAAGACTTGTATTTTAGCCCAGGCTGGTAGTGGTTCTGCACTGGCCTACCCACTCTGTAGGAGCTACTTACTCCCACAGCGGAGGCAGGCAGACTGCACTTGCACCTGCCAATTGAAGAGTTAGCTATGGAGTGGCACTGGTGCCAAAAAATCACGGCCGTGCTGTGAGGTGGGCATCATGAACTCCAGTGCAGAGTGGAAAATGGCTTAGGCAGGGGAGCACGACAGCCTGAAGCAGCACCCCACGTGGGATATCCACCCTCTCTGCACAGCCCCACTCGCCTCACCTCTGCACACAGCTGGAAGTATACCATGACGATGCTGATTTGGGAACAGGACACCACCAGGATGATGAAAACGAGAAACAGGAAACCGAAGAGGTAATAGAACTGGTTCTCCCAGATTGCCTGTGGGCACAGAGACCGCTTCAGCTGCCTGCTGCTCAGCAGCCATTTCTACCAGGCCCCTCTCAGGGAGGGCTTGTGGCCCAGGTGGACTCCAGACTACACCTGACAGCATGTAAGCTTACTCCCACCCCATCAGGATTGTACAGCAGCTTACCTCATGCCAGGTGCATGCTGCACCCTTTAGCTTCATTGCTACACATAGGCCTGCATAACCCTGACCTTTTTTTAAATTATTATTATTACTTAAAGATCTATTTATATCTATCTCTCTATCTATCTGGGTGTTTGGTCTGCATGCACATTTGTACACCAGAAGGCACTGGATCCCATGGGACTATAGTTACAGACAGTAGTGAGCTGTCATGTGGGTGTTGGGAATTGAACTCAGCGCCTCTAAAAGAACAGCCAGTGTTCTTAACCACAGAGCCATCTCTGCAGCACCCCACCCCTTGACCTTTTAGAAACAAAAAACAAAAAAACCTTTTATTGAAAAAAATTCATACAATGTATTTTTATGCTTTCCCCATTTCCCAACCCACCTAATTTTATGTTCTTCTTGGCTCTCTTTTTAAAAAGACAAAAACATCAACAATAACCAAAACAAACAAAAACAACAACAAAAACAGCTGGGCATGTTGGCACACACCTGTAATCCCAGCATTTGGGGAGGCAGAGGCAGGTGGATCTCTGTGAGTTCAAGGCCTTGAGTCCACGACGGCCAAGGATACACAGAAAAAAACCAGTCTCCAAACACCAAAAACAAACAAATAAAAACAAAAACCCCACACACACCACTAAAGAAAATCAAAATAAACAAACCAAAAAAAAAAAACAAAAAACAAAAACAAAAACAAACAAACAAAAAAACCCAAAAAAACAAAGAGTCCAAACAAAGCAAAATACTCTTGAGTTTGTTCTGTGCTGCTGGCCAAGTACTCCTAAACTTGGCTTCTTCTTTTTTTTTTTTTCTTCCTGTTTTCAAGAGAGGGTTTCTCTGTGTAGGCCAGGCTGGCCTTAAGGTGCTGTCTACCTTTGCCTCCCAAGTACTGGGGCTGGGATTAAAGGCATGTGCCACTGCACCTGGTCCTTGACTTCTTATTTAACTTTATTTTATGTGCATTATTATGAAGGTGTAAGATCCCCTGGAATAGGCATTACAGATAGTTGTAAGCTGCATATGAGTGCTGGGAATTGAACGCGGGTCCTTTGGAAGAGCAGACAATGCTCTTAACCACTGAGCCATCTCTCCAGCCCCTTGACTTTCTTAAAAACAAACAAAAAAACAACAACAGTTTAAAGATTATTTTGTATAGATGGATGTTTTGCCTGCATGCATGTCTGTACCGCATGTGTGCCTGGTGCTCAGAGGCCAGAAGGCTGCCATGCGCTGAGCCCTTCCACGAATGAGCCATGCGTGCACAGCATGTCTCCATTACCTCTCAACTGTCCTGACAGTCAGGACTTTTACTGGGCTTAAGCAGGGGACTCCTGCAATTTCATAGACAGCAAGAAGCAGAGGGCCTAAACCAGGGCAAGAGACCAGGCTCATGTGGCAAGGCTGCATGTGGAGAGGTGGAGTCAGCGGTACTCACACTGAAGATGAAGAACAGCTCAATGAACATGGCACCAAAGGGCAGGATCCCAGCCATGAGGATGCTGCAGCAAAGAAGGACTGTTAATAGTGCTGAGACGCCAACCCTGGGAAGCCATGCTCTCCCGAGTGTCAGTACACAGAAGGCCTAAATGGTGCGAGTTCTGAGCTTTGCCATGTTCTGATACCACTATATCTTATGTATATAAGATAAGGAGCAAAAGAGCAGGGTGGCTCAAATGTTCTTCAGTTCATAGAAGGGAACTCAGGTAGAATGGTGACTGACTTGCCCCAGGTTCAACTGGTGGATTTTTGTTTTGTTTTGTTTGCTTTTTTGAGACAGGGTTTCTCTGTGTAGTCCAGGAACTTGCTCTGTAGACCTGGCTGGCCTTGAACTCAGAGACCCACCTGTCTCTACAGCCCAAGTGCTGGGATTAAAGATGTGCACCACCACTGTCCAACTTTTTTTCTTTTTTTAAATTCAATTATTTCATGTGGCTTCCGGGTTTGGGATACTGGAGACTGAACCTAGGGTAGTGTGCATCTTAGGTAAGTAAGTCTTCTACACCGAGCAATAGTCCTTGCTTAAGTAAAGGTTTTAACCTCTGCCTCCTTGCACCCCTCTGCTTTCCTGACCTAGTTTCTAGAGAGACACCAAGTCTTGTCTTCACTGTAACATGAAGCTGAGCTTGCAAGCCATCTGGTAGTGCACTTGCTGCTGGTGCAGGGTGATCTCAGCACTCTTCTGGGAAGGTAGCCTCTTCATGTTCTCCTATGAAGATGGCTTAGGGGAGCGCTAGCCTTACCTACACTGGAAGACTCCTGTTCGCCTCTGCCAAGACTCACCCCACAAATCGGTTCATGTACCACCGTTGTTCAGGGATCTGCCGGGGAATCTGGTTTGTGCGCACAGGGTTGTCATATGGCTGCTTGCGAAAGCCAAAGTAGTAGCCCAAGTAGACGAGAGGCAAGGAGATCCCGAACCACATACACAGCAAAGCCACCATGGTGGGAAATGGTACCTGTGGACACAGTGCTATGAGGCCCCCATAGGCCCTAATACCTAGAACAAAAGCCATGCATGTAGGGTAGTGGTGGGAAGGGGCAGCTCTGGGCTCCGGGAAGGAGAAGCCATTTGTGCAGCAGGGCCACTGTGGTGGGAAAGGGCCGGAAGACTCTTCTGCCCCAGGGCTCCTGGCCTGAATCTCTTGAGGCCAAGAATTTCCTGTGGGAAGAGCAGGGTACAGATGGGGGCCATGTGAGCTTCCAGTGAAGATGGAACCTCAGCATCCAGGGAGGAAGTGGGAATTGAGAACCCCAAGGAGCTGTGAAGGGGCCAGAAGGAAAGGACACAACATGAGGTCTGCTGAGTGAAGAGAACAAGGGAAAAGGCAAAACTGCTTGAGTTTGGTTAAAATGAAACACCACAATATTCTTCCAAGTAGGAAAAGCAGGGCATTGGCCTGGAGTTATAAAAAGGACTCCATTTTAATAAAATTAATTTTTTAGACAGGCCCTCATGTATCCTAGGTTGCCCTTGAACCCGTTATGTAGCCAAGGATGACCTTGAACTTCTGATCCTCCTGCCTCCACCTCCTGGGTGCTGGGATTACAAGGCATGCACTACCACAATGAGTTCATGAAGTGCTGGGGATGGACCTCAGGGTCTCACACATGCTAGGCAGGCACTCTGCTAAGTGAACTACAACCTAAGCCCCAGAGTCAATGTTTACATGTGTATGTGTCTGAAAAGGCCTACAACAAAAAGTTAACAATACTTCCTTGGAATGGGTTAGAACTGATTTTTTTCATCTTCCTCATCGTCTTCTGTATAGTCATTTTCTATAAGACTTAAGCAAAAAGAACTGTGTTAACATATGTTAAGGTGGGAATGTAAACCTGTGCAGCCACTACAGAAATCAGCAAGAAGCACAAATAGAACTACCATGTAGCTCAGCTACACTACTTGGGTATATATGCAAAGACTTCTAAGTCAACACACTACAGAGATATTTGCTCCTCCAACTTTATTGCTGCACTAGTCACAACAGCCAGGAAGTGGAACTGTTCAGAAGATAAAGAAAATGAAATAGCAACAATTTTCAGGAAATGGATGGAACCAGAAACCATTATATTAAAATAAGCCAGACCCAAAAGACAAATACTGTGTGCTTTCTCTTATATATAGAACCTAGATGTAAAAATTTTTTTGTGTGTGTATATATGTGTGCGTGTATGTGTAACTCAAGAAACTAGAAAGAAAATCATTAGAAGGGAAAAAAAGAGATTCAAGGAGGGGGAAATAGGGAAATGTAATACATGTGATAAGAAAGCAGAAGTTGGGAGTTAGTAGAGGAAGGAAGGGGACCAGCCAGAGGGGGGAAGAGGACAAGAAGAAGGGCAGTGAGCACGGGGAATGGGAACAAAGTACAGCGGTATACATGTGTAAAATGCCATAATGGAATGCATTACTTTGTATGCCACCTAAAATTAGTAAGAGATGTTAAATGTTTAGACAGTATTTATTACAATAAATATCATTTGTTATAATGTTTAAATCATATATTCCCTCTCATTTTAAGTATCTCTGCTAAAGGAAAAAGACCAAAAGAGCACATATCAAAGACATCTGCAGCGTTTCTCTGATGGCTCTGCTGGAGTGTACGCTTCATTTCCTACTGTCTGTGCTTTCTAGAGAGTCTACTTTGAATACTAAGGGTTTCCTACACTGCTGGGAAGAAGCAGCCTACATCCAGACACCCACAAGCAGGGGTGGGAGGCCCAGCAGACACCTGCCCCACTTGTCCTGCACCGCTGAGAACTGACCAACGGCCCACACTTCCACACTCCCTCAGCACAGCCACGTTTATTCAGAGTCCTCAGAAGCCTGTGGCTAATGGGAGCTCCACTCTGGGGTGGTATGGTGGACACTGAGAAGGTGAGCCCTCTGACCTTATCCACTCACACCAGTCAACTCTCACTTTGCTTGAGGCACGGGGAATTCCCCAACTGGCCCCTGGAGTGTGGAAACCTCCCTTTAGAGAAATGAGCTGTTGCCCGCTGTTTCCAAGCCTGCAGAAAGGCCAGGGCAGAGATAGATGGACAATGCTGGGGAAACCCCAGCCAACCCTCAACCCTCGCAGCTGGGAACAGAACTTTGGGGACTCAGAAAAGGGAAGGGAACAACAGGAAGTGACCTTAGGGAGTAGGACTAAGCCAGCAGCTCTCTTTGCCAGAGAGGGGCTGGACTGGGAAAACACTTACCGCTCCTGAAGAGTGCTTTCCCCAGATGAAGCAATTCAACACAAAACAGATGCCGAAAACCACACCAGGGTACAGTGTCGCCGTCTGGGAGCAAGAGGGACAGGTTAGGGAGCTGCATCTAGGGCTCCTACTTGTTCCTTGGGGAGTTCATAGAGGCTTCAACTTCTCTGGTCCTTTGGGTTTCAGCTTAAGCATGGTTGCTTTTCTGACCCCACATAAAGCAGGCCTTCTATTCTATAAAACACTTTATAGAGCCCTGAAACTTTTTCCTTAAAAAGGTTCTACTTAGGATCTTTCAAATTGGCGATGGACTGACAGTTTAGCATTTAGTAGCAACCACACTAAATATGGTGTGTTAGATGCACATTCATTTCAGGACATTACCAACTGACATGTAACCTCACTGAGACACAGTGTATCATATCACCTGACCCTCATTCACGACATACAGGTTTAGAAGAGACCTGAGGGCACCCCTCTACTCTACAGTTTATCTAGGATGGAGCAGAGTTTGGAATCTAACTCCAAACCCCGCTCTTGATCTCCTGCAATACTTGGGCTAGAAGCCAGGCACACAGAGCCAAAGCCTCAGGCTTACACATGAATCTCATTCTTCTACACTGGGGATCCAGGCATCCAGGTAGGTCATTAAGCACAATGACTAAAGCCCAACCTAGCACTCAAACTCTGTATTAATTTCTTCTTTGGCTCACTAGCCAACAGCTAGTCACAGCTCCTGCAGGTTCTTGCCCCTGGGCCTTCATTTAGGTCATTGACACCTCATGGTGTGGGTGTACCAGGGGCTATATGCTGCAAAGTGGATGCAACTATCCCAATTGGACAGATGGAAAGCAGCTCAGTGGGCTGTTCATGATTATCCATCAAGAGAAGCCAAGTAGGCTGGGCATGGTAGCACATGCCTGTAGTCCCAGCACTCAGGAGGCAGAGGTAGGGGGATCTCTGTGAATTCAGGGCTAGGCTGGTCTACAAAGTGAGTCCAGGACAGCCAAAACTACACAGAGAAACCCTGTCTCAAAAAAACCAAAACACCAAACCAAACCAAAGTATAGCAGAGAATTTCTCATTTTCCTTTCAGGCTGAAACTTAGTCTGGGTACCACATTTAATACCTGGCACAGAAAGAGGAAAAACATTCCTGAGAGAACCCCAGCCCTGCACCGCCCCATTTCTATGGACTTGTTCACCTCCACGATGTCTCTTCACTCTACTGATTGGCACATTGGTTTGCTGTTACACAAGCCTGGCCTTTTCCCCTGGCAGGTGATTCTCTCTGGTCTGTTGGGCACGGTGTTCTCCTGTGATACTGCTGATCATTCTGAATCCGCTATTCTTTTGCGTTAGCTACTAGACAATACAAGCTAACATCGCCCAAGTTCAATGCTCTGAAATCCTTTTGAAAAGCTAAGACAGATTAGAACTGTAGACTGTGGGCCCTAGCCCCCTGCTCCACTCATCATGCTGTTTAGTCTCTAGCCTCAACATCTCCACTGGGGCCTGCCTATGCTTCTGAGTGGTATAAGAAGTGTTCAGGCCCCACCCAATGCCAGGAGGAGAAGGAGGAAGAGAAGAGGAGAGGAGAGGAGGAGGTAGATGAAGAGGAGGAGGAGAAGGAGGAAGAGAAGAGAAGAGAGGAGGAGGAAAAGAGAGGAGGAGAAGAATAGGAGCAAAAAAGGAGAGGAGGAGGAGGAGGAAAAGGAGGAGGAAAAGGAGGAGGAAAAGGAGGAGGAAAAGGAGGAGGA
>NW_026594152.1:1493486-1528733 GCF_907164565.1 Psammomys obesus | reverse complement strand
AAGGAGGAGGAAAAGGAGGAGGAAAAGGAGGAGGAAAAGGAGGAGGAGGAGGAGGAGGAGGAGGAGGGAGGAGGAGGAGGAGGAGGAGGAGGAGGAGGAGGCGGCGGCGGCGGCAACTTACACAAAAGGCTCCTTTCTTCCACCGATGACCTTTTAGAGTTCGGTAGAGACGGCCAGCAGAAAATCCACCGAATACCCTGTTGTAGGAAAAGGCAGAATCCACAACAAGGAGTCCTATAAGTGGTGTGAAGCAGGCTTGTGGCAGCCCCTGGGAACACTCTCACAGACACCTACCCCATGAACATGAAGAGGAAGCAGGCAGTGGTCATGAGGGCTCCCCGGCTGGAGGGCGACAACATCCCAAGCATGGCCACAACTACAGAGAGAAGTAGAGGGCAGGGCAGGATCAGAGTGTCTGTGGGGCCTGAAGCTCCTCACAGGCTGCTGGACAAATGGAGCTATAAGACCTCCCCTTCTTTCTTGGCCTTTGTAATAGCACAGTTCTCTACAGAAGCCTGGATGTAGCTGGGGCTTGGGAGAGGAACAGCTGCTGGGCCTTGGAATGTAACCTGACTCTGAAGACGGAAGTTAGCCTCTCCATTTCTTAGACAAGGAAACTGAAGCCCAACAAGGCTAGGTGGTTACCCAGTCATAAAGCTGAGAGGCTGAGCATGAGCAATAAATTTAGGCAGACTATCTCCAGACCTGTCTGTAATTACTATATCTGAGTGAGTTTTTTTTCCTATATTAATGAAAAAAGTCCCGCTCTATGTGGTCGGACAGGTAAAAAACATGAGAGTTCATCTTAGCTTGGGCTATATATAAGATCTAGCCTTGAAGGAAAAAGAGGGGAGAAAGGAAGAGACCTGAGTCAGCCCTGGCCCTAGTAGTAAGTCTGGACCAGGTGCTTACTCTTATCTCAGAAAGAAGTTAGGCTCAGGGTAGTGATGTGTGCTTCCCTGGCCAAGTACTCATGATGGCTCCTATGTGAACAGAGCTGAAAACAGCTAAGACAATTACTACTGCCAGGGCTGGGTGTTGCTTGGCCTGCTTGTGGGAGATCAGGCAGAGAGGTGGCTGTGCCTCGGCTCAGGCCATGTTCCTCTGAGCCCCACCCCAGGCCACGTGGCCCACTCACAGATGACGATGAGGATCATGCAGAAGAGCTGGATGCCTGAGCCCAGCAGAGAGCTGAGGATCATGGGGTACTGAGGAGGCCTGAAGACATCCCCGTGCACAAGCTTCCACCCGGACTCCTCCATGGTGTCTTCCTGCAGCAAAGGGCAGAGACCAAGGCAGGCTTGTGAGGACAGGGAGGTTCCTGCAGGAAACACCCCTGCAGACCCCATCAAGCCAGCACCATTCTGCCACAAGCTTCTCAGAGCAACGCTCTATGGGGAACGAAGGCTGAGAACAGGGTGCCTGGAGCTGCAGGAAAAAAAAAACAACCTCCCTAATGCCACAAAAGTAGAGAATGGGAAATAATGGAAACATTAGCACACTAAATGTTAACTGAATAGTCCTTGGGTGGTGAGATTTTGAAGTGAACTATTTTTTCCTGGTCATATGTCATGAAATTCAAATGAATTTTAAAAAATATTTAGTATATAAAAAAATTTCAAGACACAGAAAAGGCCAAGTGTGGTAGTATATGCCTGTAGACTTAAGCACTCAAGAGTTCAAGGTTAGCCTGAGCAACACAAGAGACTGCTTCCGAACACATGTTCACCCAGACACATACTTTTCTATATGGTATAAAGATCTAAAAAGTAAAACGACCTATATACTTAAGAAATGCTTATACGCTAACAGAAAAAGATACAGTTGTTTTCTTTAGTCTTGTCTCTATGCTTATTCATTTATACATTTATCCATTTATATGAATGATGGTTTAAAAAATAGAGGGTCACACTGTGTACCTTGGTATTTTAAAGTGATGTATGATTTTTGAACATTTCCCCATGTTAATATTTTTTTCTTTTGGTTTTTTGAGACAGGGTCTCACTTTGTATGGAACCAGTATATCAGGCTGGCCTGGAGCACGCAGAGGTCTGCCTGCCTCCTGCGTGCTGGGGTTAAAGCTCACCATGATGGCTTTCATGCTGACCCTTCTAACAGCACTATTTTGTTCGGGTATGTATGTTCTTGTATCTACATGTGGAGGCCAGAGATCAACACTGAGTGTCTTCCTTGACTGCTTTCCACCTTATTTTTTTGAAACAAGGTCTCTCTCTGAAGCCCAGGGACCCATCCATAACTGCCCCTTCAGCACTGGGGTTCTAATGCCACTCCTAGCTTTACATGAGAACTGGGGATCCAAACTCAGGTCCTCATGTCTGTGAGGCAAATCAAGCACTTGACCCACTAAGCCATCTCCTAAGCCCACAATTAGTATTATTGAAATAAAAAGGTAAGAAAGATGTCTCATGTGGTATGTATACCTGTTGTCCAGTATTCGGAGGCTGAGGCAGAAGGATCTCCAGTTTGAAAGAGCCCAGGTAACATAGTGAGACCCTGCCTCAAAAAGAAAAGAAAAAAAAAAAAAAAATCTGTGCTATTTATCTGTTCCAAGATCACGTTTTTTTGTTTTTTTTTTTTTTCAATTCTTTTTCTTCTTCTCCTCCACCCCCACTCCTTGTTTTTTTTTGTTTTGTTTTTTAAGAGACAGGGTTTCTTTGTGTAGCCTTGGCTGTTCTGGAACTTACTCTGTAGATAGACCAGCATGGCCTCTGAGATCCAACTGCCTCTACCTCCCAGGTGCTGGGATTAAAGGTGCCACCACCACCCTGCTCCAAGACCACTTTCTTGTGAGTTTGAATCTGAATTTTGGGGGGCCTATTCCTGAAATATATATGTATATAAATTCACCCCAGGCATGTTCGCACACACCATAATGATGATGATGATAACATCCAAACAAATATCAAAACAGCATGTAATTATTGGCTATGTGTAGTTTCTTGTCTGTAAATATGCAAGAAATGTTTGTTATGTGAGAAATTTAGGATTTTTAAGTTCTTTGTGGTTTTGGTTGTTGGTGATGGTGATTTTTTTTTTCTTTGTTTTGGATCCTGGTTGACCTAGAATTCACTATGTGTATCAGGCTGACTTTGAACTCATACAGCTCCACCTGCCTCCACCTTCCAGGAATATGAATGACCATGCTGGGCCTTGCCGTCTCTGATACAGGGTCTTGCTATGGAGCCAAGTCATCTCAAATTAGAGATTCTCCTGCCTCAGCCCAGAGTGCTAGGATCACAGGGGTATAATATTATGCCTAGCTCTAGTTTTAGATTATTTTTTTAAGATTACACATGTTTACTTAATCATGTGCATGTGTGGGTGTGTGCGCAACGTGTAACGTGTAAGTGGAGTGTAGAGAGGATCTCCTGTGCTGTATGGGAGCATCAGCTGTCAATGAAAAGCTGATGGCCCATTAGCTGAGGCAGGAAATAGAAGGTGGGAATCCCAGCAGAGACAGACGAACTCTGGGATAAAGTCAGAGGCAGGAGATTCACCCTGGACTCTGAGGAAGATGGATGCATGAAAATGAGGAGACGTAGCTAGCCATATGGCACAGAATAGAATAAATGGGAAATATAAGTTATGATCTAGTTGGGGAATGAGTCAAGGCTTATGGCCTAGGCATTTATTCATAAATAATAGAGTCTGAGAGTTGTTATTTTGGAATCTGGGGCACAGAAGGAAAACTCGCAGTTACAGTGGATGTCAGAGAATAGTGTATGTGAGTCAGTTCTCTACTTCCACCATATGGGTCCCAGGGATCATGCTGTAAGGCTGGGTGGCAAGCACCCTTTCCCTGATACAATAGCTCAAAAGCTCTATTTAACATTTTTTAAATGACAAATTAACCAAGTTTTCTTTCTGTGACTATGTTTCCTTTTCCATGCCTTTGACATTTACTCTGTGAGCTCTCACACTTGTGTGCATGCACATGCACACAGGCCTGGCAGTTGGGGAGCCCTACTGTTAGCTTGTCCTCCCTCCAGTCCACCCCGCCCCAGCCAAGACCTCGTACAATGTCATCCTCCTTGTTGTAGTTGGCGATGTCCTTCCGCAGGGTCCGGATAATGATCATGCTGAGGATGCCTGCCAAGGACAGAGTCGGAGGGGTGAGTACTGCTAACAGAGCGGTCTAGCCTTGTGCCCTTTTCAACGGGGCTAGTCATGAGGCCGCCCAAACCCTTCCTACACAAGCAGAGCTCTACTCTAGCTGAGGAGGGGTTTGCAGAGAAGAGAAGGGAGCTGCTGGGATGGGAGAGATTGCCTTGGGATGCTGCTTTCTGTGGCAGGGAGGAGAGTCCCATGCCATTCCAATTACTGGAAACGCCCTCACTGACTGACTTCCACCCATGCATCAAGTGTCACCTGGGGTACCCTTATCTCTTAGTGTCCCTCAACACTTCAGGAAACACCCCCATCACTCTGCCTGACTTGTCCTATTCCCCCCCCCTCTGCTCTAGGGAGCAGAGTGGTGGTTCATGACCCTGAGCTCACTTTATGTTTGTAGGTTTAGTTCCTTTCTGTGGACTGGTGTTTGGGGAGGCAGCGAAAAAGCAGGAGTTGCTGCTACCTTTGCCTCATTCTACCTCTGTCAAACAGTCTCTCCACCTAGCGTCCTGCCAAGCTTTCCACAGTTTCCATGGCAGAACTGTGCTTCTGAAGGTTGAATGAATCAGTGACTATGCATGCTACACATCTGTTCTTCTCTAGCAAGCTCACCAGAGCAGAGACCAGTTCTTGTTCATTTTAGTATACATGAGGCCTAGCACAGGGCCACGGGAACTGCTTCTGAGCACACTTGGCCCTAACAACACCACAGAAACTCCCCTTAAGTAACATGATGCCTCAGACCCTTGCCTCTGCCTTCAGTTCTCAGAGCTCTCACCTGACAGGAAGAAGACCACCACGACAGAGTTGATGATAGAGAACCAGTGGATCTGCACATCACTCATGGTCAGGTAAGTGTCCCATCGAGAGGCCCATTTGATGTCACTTTCCTGTCAGGAGGAAGCAGAGTCAGGCCTCCTGCTGGACGGAGAATCCCAGCCCAGAGCAACCTTCTTCCCCTGGCCAGAGCAGGCATTTGTCTCACCTCCCAGTGCACAGAGTAGGTGAAGTACAGCTGATTCTCCTTAGTGGGGTCAATTTCTTGGGGTGAGGAGCTGGCACTCTCGGGTAGGGTACATGAACTCTTCCCATCTGTTTTGAGGTCTGTGAGAGACAGAGACCCAGTCTGCTCCCACAGTGACTGGTGCTACTTCCCCAGGCAGGGCTGCTCTGCAAGGGTCAAGGTCACCCCACCTTCAGGGTTGAGTGGGAGTTGGGAACACAATAAGTAACTGTGGCTTTTAAAGGTACACTCCCTGGAGAGTGTACCTTTCCCAAGAGCCTTCAGGAATAAAAAGCTATGTACATGGGGAGGGAGAGAGAGAAGGATATTACTCTAACTCCATCCATCCAAAAAGCAGTTGGCTTTCTATATTCAATCCAAATGTCCATTGACTCTTTTATCGTTCAATCAGGACCACTCAACATGCACAGAAGTGGCTCTTTCCGCTTGTTCATTCACTCAGTCATCTTTACTACTTTATTAATCCAACCATTCCTATGCCTTCCCCTTTCATTCACTCATTTGTTCACTGACATTAATCACTTCATCTAGCCAACTAACATACAATAAACACCAACCATGGGCCAGACACCATGCTGGCAAGAAAAGAACAGAGCGCAATCTTGAAGAGCCACTGAGAGTGGCTAAAAATCATCTGCAAATGCTGAGCTATGCTTGTGACATTCACAGGAGAGGCAGGATGGTGCCTACAGTCCAGGTTTCATGCTTTATGAGTTCTGCATGTGGAAATTCATGTTCCATAATTTTTTCAAAAAGCCAGAAAACCTCCACTGTGGACAAAAGGCTTAGAGTAGTGATCCATGCCTGTGATCCCAAAGGAAGGCTGGAGACAGAGCTGGGTGTAGAGCACTTGCCTAGAATATGTGAGGCCCTAGTTTTGATACCTAGCGTATGAAAAGAAACACAGAGGCAAGAGGGTCTATGTGTTCAAGGCCAGTTTGGGCTACAAGGTGAGACCCTGTTTTAAAAGGAAAACAAAAAGACAGGGTGTAATCCAGCACTCCAGAGGTAGAAGGCAGCAGACTTTTTTGAGTCTAAGAAATCCTATTGTGGCCCATCAAGACTGGACTGGGTCTTAAATTCCTGGCCTACTGTTGACTCTGGGCAATTTTAGCCTGGCCCATCACTGACACAGATGGAGACAAAAGTAACCTGAAACCGCTTCCCAATGGCTTCGCCTACACTTTGATCCCGCGTTCTTCTCCAGGCTGGCTGGTTCTTGGAAAGAGGCTCAACAAAACGTCACTCTGCTTCTTGGTCTTGGTCAAGTCGCCACCCTCTTGAGCCTCATCTCTAACTACCTCTAATCTCTCAGAGATGTTGGGAGAAACCCAGCCCACCAGACAACTGGTACAAGTCTCCCTCATTCCCAACCTGCTCTGCTGGGTACAGTGGCCTTCTTGGGATGAACCCATGTGCCATATCTGGCCTGCCAGCTAGTAAAGAGGTGAGAACATGAGAGGAAGCTATGTGTGGAAGCCCAGGCCCATCCAGCCCTGCCCTCTGGTGATACCTCCCCACTCACCCTCCAGCCTGATGCTCTGGGGAATCACCTCGAAGCGCACGACACGGTATGTGTGCTCCTGATCCTCTTCCATGTCTTCCCGGTGGTAATAAAGGATGAAGGAGAGGTGATTGTGCAGGTAGACCTAAAACAGAGCAACAGAGAATCTGAAACAGACAGCAGCCCCAGCCACAAAGTTGCTCAGGGAGCCCACCGCAAGCACTGGATCCTTCTTCTGTCCAGGGTCCCCGCCTGTATCAGCCTTCTGAACACAGCGCTCTGTTCATATTGCGCCCTTGCTCAGATTCCCACTATGGCTTCCTGAGGCTTATCAGATAAAACCCACGTTTCCTTGGCCTGGCTGTCACTGTCTTTATTTTTTTATTAAGACAGCATACAAAATAATGGTTTCATTATGGCATTTTCAAACATATTCTGTTGTTGCCTTGTTCACCTGGGCTCTCCACAAGAAGTCTTTACCTTGCATCTCTGTCATAGCATCATGACAACTGGGATGCTTTCCTTCCTCTACTCCTTTCAGCTTAGCTCTTTTCTAAGTCTCTTCCCTCCATGACAACCCAAATGCACAACAGCTCCCTGGCTAGCGGAAGGCAACTGGGAGTCAAGACGCAGGGCCTTACACAACCAATTCTCTCCAAAGGCCACTGAGGACAGGGACTATGCCACAAAGGATGTCAGCCTTTTCCCTGAGAAAAGCAGATGAAGAGAACACAGTTATAGCCTATGTCATTACTAGCTTACTCCTACGAGCTGTGTTGTGAAGTGTCCACACAGAGTGATTTTCCAAACCACACAGGTGAGTATCATTACTGTGTTTACAGATACTCAAACACTGGACCAAGGACACTCAGATCACTGCAAATGGTAGAGGCAGGATCCAGCCAGGAAGCCTAGGGCATGTTCTTGATCATCATATGGTTTTTCTCTCCTACACACTTTAGAAGTTCCAGGTTCCTTTTAATCTTATAGAAATAGAATCTAACATTGTAGTGACTATACCTTGATCTCCTTGTAGCGTGTGCTGGAGCCAGCCAAAAGTCACAGGATTTTCACAGGCTATCTACCATAATGGCTTTGGCAGAAATGTGCCCTGACCTCCATTTTTTTTTTTTTTAAGTATTTTATTTATGTGTGTGGGTACATGTCACAGCACATGTAGTGGTCAGAGGACAAGCTTGTGGGAGTCAGCTCTCTCCTTCCACCTCCTGGGTACTGGGAATTGAACTCAACAGGCTTGGGAACGAGCCCCTTTATTTGCTGTGCTATCTCACCAGCCTGCTAACCCCATTGTTTCCTGTGCTGCTAGCCAAGAGCTGAGTATATTCCCATTCCTTGTGACCCCAAGTATTTGTAACTTGTGAGGTGTGCCTACCCAGCCCTCCAGCCATACCAGATACTCTACCTTATTGACATCTGTGAAGCCAAGTCGGTAGCCATGTTCAAACTGCACATCTTTTTCTTTCTTCTTGTCATCACTGTCACGGTTGCTGGAGTACAGCTCTAGCCGGGTGGCCACAGGCAGGTTGTCAGCAATGCTAGAAACCCAAGGCCTCACTCAGTCTCTCGGAACCACACTCCCACCAGGCCCTCCCTGAGCTAAGCTGGCAAGCTGGGAGCAGCAGAAACTTACAGGTGGACGTAGTACTCTTCTGTGATGCGCTCGGCCACCAGCCGGCTCTGCTCCACTGACAGCGTCACTGGCTTGTTGGACTGGCTGCATAGAACTTCACACTTCTTCTCACTGTTCATGAGAACCTGGAAAGGGGTGTTGACAATCCGGTCCCCTCTCAGCACCTCTCCTGCCGTAAGAGAGACAGATGGAGCTCAGAGCTTCAGCCCTGTGATGGTCAGCAGTCATGGGGCTGCAGACGGGTGTACAAAATGGAGCTCCAAGGATGTCAACAGTGCCACTAGCAGTCAGGCTCCACCTCACTACCCTTCCTACTTTGTGTTCTATTGCTGGTAGATGCCCTACATCCTCCCATGCCTCTAGAGCCTGGGTGGCTTCCCATACCTTGCATGTCATCCCAATCCCATGCTCTTGGCTTCAAGCCTGGCTACCTTCCTGGCCTGGAACTGCAGGTAATGTCTTCCCGTCTCTGTTGGAACTCCTCATGAGCGTCTTTGTTTTCTGAACAAAGATCATGTGGTGTGTGGTCCACCCTAAGGCCAGCCCTAACCCATCTCTTACCCATCTCCCCAACTCACGCAGGTCACTCCCAAGCACTGGGCTATGCCACCATACAGGTAATCTCAAAGTCGCCACCCCCAAGCAGCCTCTGCCTGTCTAAACTAATCTCCATCTCTTCGCCTGGTTAATACCACCCCTCATTTAGTGCTGTGTCAAGCACTACTAGTTCACTGAGACTTCCCTAGAGCTATCCCCACAAGAGCAGTTGCACAGGACATTTTTCACTTTGCTGATTACTTAATCAGTCTATTTTCACACTAGAACTTAGGGTCGTAAGTTCCACAAATATGCCTATTCAACGCTGTATCTGCAGGCCTGGCACATAGCCAGTTCCCAGTACATATTGGTGAATGAATGAGTAAGTGAGTAGATAAGGCGTTTTGAGTGTATCAAGTAGATCCACTGGCATATGTTAGGCCAAATACATGTGGAGGTGGTAGTCCCGCCTGTTGTCATGGTGTGTCTCCTTCAGCCTGTCCCAGTTTCATATCATTACTGTCGAACTAATGAGCAGCTCAGAGTGAAAACACAGTTGGGCTTAGTTGACGCTTCCCAGCTGCTCAGTGCCTGTGAGTGTAACATTTGGCATCAGGTTACTCGGGGGAAACAGGCACAGGATGCCAGTACATTAAGTTTTGGCTTAGAGAGCTCCCTGATAGTAGGGGAGTCAGACCTACACATACATACTGCAAAGTAATGTCACTGACACAGAAGAGCTGCACAGAGATAGGAAAGGTTTGGTAGGAGGCTAGCCTGGCTACAGAGGTGATGCCAATGATGCAAATGGTGTTCTTTGTTGCCTGCCTACTCTGTGCCTGGGAGTGGATTAACCCCTCAGTTCTCAGTGTATCTGTAGGGAGAATACAACTGCTATCTCATTTTCTGGAGAAGGATATTAAAGCTCAGTAAAGTGATGTCCCAGGACTAAGCTCATAAATGTCAGGCAGGGTGCAATAGCAAGCACCCAGGAGTCAGAATATTCTGTTCACTATACAGAGCTGTTTCTGTACACAGGGGAAACAGGGCCGTGACAAGCTCCAGGATGACAGGGTCAGCAAAGGCTGCTTGGGGGTGGCAACTTTGAGATTACCCGTGTGCTGGCAAAGCAGAGTGCTTGGGTGAGTTGGGGAGATGGCTAAGAGATGGGTTGGGGCTGGCCTTAGGGTGGACCAACACACGTTTCTGATCTTTGTCCAGAAAGCAAAGAAGTTCTTGAGGGGTTCCAGCAGGGATGGGGAAGATATTACCTCCTGCAGCTATGGAACGATCACTCTGGCTGTTCTGCGAAGGATGTAGGAAGCTGGCTGCAGTGATGGCACCAGTCATGAAGTGAGGACAAACACAGGAAGAGAATCTATGAGGACGCCATCATCACAGCACACAGACTCAAGACCAGTGAAGGTGGTAAAACTGTGTGAATCAGCTGCTCACCGGATACTAGGGATGAGGAAAGAGTGGTGGTTGCTGAAAAGATGCTCAGGTTTCCATGACCAAGTTCCGTGAGTGGTCAATAGGAAAGGTCAGGTAGTTGGATGCTATGACTTGTTGCATTACTTACTTACAGAGGTAAGTGCAAAGTGGCAGAGCCACAAACTCTACCAATTAGAGACAGCATGTAGCCATGCAAGGTAGCAACCCTGGTAGGTGAGCATGGGAGAGGCTATCCAGGAGAGGAAAAGGAAGAGAGTGAAGAAGGTAAAGGCCTCTATTGCTCAGCTGATATCAGATGCCTACAGTGTACATGAGCCTGCAAGTCTGGGATCCACGGTGAATGGAGAGTGAGGGCATCAACAGGACATCCGCACAGTCCATGGCTGAAGTAGCATTTTATAGACAACTAGAACTAGAGCGAGGGTAGCTTGCTATGATCTCTGGGGTAAGCTCTTTCCTTGCACCATGTCTTATTGTTCATTTCTTTGCAGTCAATAAGGAGCTGACTCAAAGACAGGAGGTCATAAACCAAGTAAGGCTGCAACTCTTCTGAAATCTAGAAATTAAACTGAATTAAGAAAGAAGATACCAGCCGGATGGTGGGGGCACATGGCTTTAATCCCAGCAGTCAGGAGGCAGAGGCAGGCGATCTCTGTGAGTTTGAGGCCAGCCTGGTCTACAGAGTGCATTCCACGGCAGGGATACACAGAAAAACCCTGTCTTGGAAGAACAAAACAAAACAAAACAAAACAAAACAAAAAAGATATCTTGGTCTAGCATGGCTCATTTCTGAATATCTCTCTGTCTCTTCTGAGATTTTGAGACAGAGTTTCATTATGTCTCCTTGGCTGACTCCTAGAGATCCACCTGTTTCTGCCTCCAGAGTGCTGTCACTAATCCCTTTTTTTGAAACAGGGTCTCACTATGCACCCAGGTTGGCTTTAAACACCTAAGCTCAAGCTGTCCTCCTGCTAAGCCTAAGTAATCAGGACAAGCCTGTGTCACCTCCTTTTAAAAATGAGCCAGAAGCAATGATGTGACTAATACACGCCATTTTTTAAAAGAGAACCTATTCTCAAAGGCTAGGGTGGAGTTCAGTGTAGAGCACTTGCCCAGCAAACCCAAGGCCCTCGGTTTGATCCCCAGCATCTTCCTGGTATGTCTCAGAGGTTAACAACTGTTGCACAATCATGACGGTTGGAATTCAGATCCCAGCATTCAGGAAGCTGAAGCAAGAGGATCAGGACAGTCTGGGCAATGAATAACATGGCAGATTCCAGGCCAGGTTGCAAGGAAGAGATCGTGGCTCAAAACACCACACAGAGGGGCTGAAGAGATGGCTCTGTAGAAAACAGCACTTACTACCCAATCATGAGACTTAGACTTCACATCTCAGCACCCTTGTAACAAGCCAGCTATGACACAAAATGCCTATAACGCCAGTATCTCTTCTGGCCTCCAAGCGTATTCACTTGCATATGCACTCTTTCTTGCACACGCACACGAGCATACACAAGCATGCACCCCCCCCCCCCCCCAGACCTTTAAACAATGGCAACAACAACAACAACCCAAACCCTTCCTGAGACATAAGAAAAAAAATCTGCTGAGGCCCCTGAGGTCCCAGGATTGTGTCTGCTTTCTTCTCCAGATGTAATACAGAGACAGGCAGAGAGGAAGCATGAGTAACTACCCTGAAGCAGTACCTCCAACTGGAGATTTAACCTAGAATCATGGCCACTATTTATAGACAGCTTGTGCCAGACATTATGCAGGGTGCTTCACACACTTTCTGAGTGAGTCTTACTCAGCCTAGCAAAAATGTCAAAGCAGAGGTAATAACTCTTTTCTGGTTTTTTGAGGCAGGGTCTCTCTGTGTAGCCCTGGAAGTCCTGGAACTTGCTCTGTAGACCAGGCTGGCCTCAAACTCATGCTAGGATTAAAGGTGTGTGCCACCATGCCTGGCCTTTTCTTTCCTTTTTTACATTTCTTTTATTTGGGGGGAATTTCATATACAAATACTATATTTACATCAACCCTGTATTAAAGGCAGAGCAATGATCTGGGAAGATGGCACAATGGGTAAAGTGCTTGCCACGCAAGTAATCTTGAATTTAGTGTCTCAGCATCCATGTAAATACTGGGTGGACGTGGTGGCCTGTTTGTGATCCCAGCACTGGGACACAGAGATAGGGCATCCCCAGAGCAACCTGGATAGCTAGACTAGTCAAATCTGTGAACTTTAGGTTCAAGCAAGAGACCATGTATCAATAAATATTATGGAGAGCAACCCATAAGACAACCTGATGTCATCCTCTGGCCTACACCAAAAGCAGGCAGGATCAGAGCAAGCAACAGAAGCCAGCAGAAAAGAAAGGGATACCTAGAAAGCAACGTAGAGCTGCTGTGGTCAGAAGCTGACTGCTCTAGCTCTGAAAACTTAAGCCCAGGTTAGCTACTACCTATCAATATAACCAAAGGCAAGTCAATCTACAAAATACACACACATCCACACAAAATCACTACCCGCAGGGCCATAATGAGTCAATGAGCTAACATGCACATAAACTCTGTACAAAAGTGTCTAGCACGCAGCAAGCGTTAGGTAAGGACCACGGCCACCACTACTCTGAAAACCATGCCAGGTTCCCTTGTGAAAGAGGCTGACGCAGCACAAGAGCTTACCCAGATTCTCTGCCTTGTAGGTTATCTTTCTGGGCTGGCAGAAGGGCAATGAGTAGTACTCGTAAGGAAGCTGGGTTCTAGAGCTGGTAAGCTTCACAGCCTGCAGGAAGGAGAGAAGCTGTTATTCCTCAACCCACCAGGAACAAGGCTGTTCCAAGAGTTCCCCTCGGCACTCACATCTTCCGCACACGCAGCACTATCACCCAACAGGCAATTCCACTGCAGGCGCCAGGACTACAGCACAGAAATCCTATACTGCTCACAACTTAGGATTCTGCTGTAGACAGCACCGTAGAAGTGGTTTAAACCCACAGTGACACCCAAAATTCACTGAGTCTTCAACATGCGGCTACCCGTCAAGATAATGACATGTGAGTGGTCTTCCAAAGGAAGCTTTAGGGACAAAGAGGTCTGTGCTTCACTTGCCACCATGGTAGCACTTTCACTTCAGTTCTCTGAGCCTATAGCTCTTCTGCCACAGGCTTTCACCTTGCCATTTCTCTCCTCTGCGCTCATCTGAAGGATCCTCCTTTATAGGCCTTGGCTAAAATCCTCCTTGCCCATGAGCCCTTTCCTAACCACTGTATGTAAATAAACTTCCCACCATTCCATTTCAACTCCCTCAGCTTCCTTCAGAGCATGTCACACAAAAATATAATTATTGGCCAGGCGGTAGTGACATACTCCTTTAGTCCCAACAGTCAGGAGGCAGAGGCAGGTGTATCTCTGTGAGTTTGAGGCAGCCTGGTCTATAGAGCAAGTTCCAGAACAGCAAGGGTTACACAGGGAAACTTGTCTTGAAAATAAGTAATAAGTAAGTATGGTTATTGTATACCAAGTTTCAATTTCTTTATTTTCCTTCTTCTTTGAAACAGTGTCATATTTCGAAGCTCAGGCTGCCCTTGATTTCACAATCCTTAGCTTCTCAGTGTAAGCCACCACCCATGGTATTTCCTAGTTCTTATCAGTTTTTCCCACTTAGAGCATAGCACAGTAGATGTTCATTTAATGTCTGCTAAATGAGCATAGAGGAAAAACATGAAAAAAATTAAACCCTCTACAATGGGGAAACTGAGCAACCACGATATACTCAAGACTGAGACAGGATGATAGTCAACTCAAGTTAGAGCAAGACCAAGAAGGAAAAAAGAAAAGAAAAGAAGAGGACAAGAAAAAAAAGAAAAAAGGAGAGAGGGAAGAAGGAAGGAAAGAGAAGGGAGGAAAAGATAGGAACAGAGGCAGAGACAGCCTAGGGATGTGGCTGAGCTGGCGGGTGCCTGACTAGCATCTGCAAAGCCACAGGATCAATCCCTAACACCATATAAAACGGGCGAAGTGGACGTGCCTCTAGTGCTGGGACTCAGGAGGCAAATGCAGGAAAACCAGAAGTTCAAGGTTATTATTAGCTACAAGCCAGACATAGTAGTGAAAGGGATCAAACCCGGGGCTTTGTGGGTAAAGTGGCTTGCCAAGCCTGGTAACCTGAGTTTGATCCACATATAATGGTGGAAGGGGAAAAACAACTGCACAAAGATGTACTGTGACCTCTACACCCATGCTGTGGCTCAGCCTCACCCCCACATACATTACTGTATGTGCACATACATAATAACAAAAATTGTAAAGAAAGTTCAAGGCCATCTTTGACTACCCAATAAGGTTGAGCTCAGGCTGGACTACAATGACAAACAAACAAACAAGACGGGAGGGCCGCTGAGATGATAAAGGCACGTTTATCGTCAGGCCTGACAACTTGAGCTCCTATCCCACAGATCCACATGGTAGGAGCACAGGAACAACTGCTCTAGTTGTCCTGTCCTCCACACCCAAACCTACTCTCTCTCTCTTTCTCTCTCTCTCTCTCTCTCTCTCACACACACACATAAATAAATGAATAAATAATAAATAAATAAGTAAATAAAGTGTAATAAAAAAATCTCTGAAGTGGGGCAGTGGTAGTGCACATCTTTAAGCTCAGCACTTGGGGACTGAGGTAGGTGGATCTCTGTAATCAGAATTTTGGTTTCTTTAAAAACCGAGTAATATTATGTGAATGTTTTTGTTTTAATCCCAGGTGTGAGTTATGGGGCTGCTTCAGATTGTCCACAGCACCTAACTATGGTTTGTCTTGTATCTAGGAGGGGTGTGATTTTTGCCAGCTGCAGATAGTTTACATTTAAACTGTTGGGGACTCTTGAGAGGGTAGAATGAGAGGGCTCCAAGAAAGTCTGTGGCAGCTGCTGCTGGTTCCTGCTGCTGCGACCGCTATTGCTGGCTAGAGACATTCGGTGACTACAGAAACTGGACTTGCCCCCAGGAACTCTTGACACTCCTAATCAGCAGGAAATAGTCTAAAGAAGTCTCTGCTCTCTTTCCCCTCTAATCTTCTTTTTCTCCTACCTAGTGTTAAGGAATTGGAAGGATTAGGGTAGAATATAGTTTGGAAGGGTGGTAGATATATGAACCTAATAAAGTAACCAAAAAGTTATACCAAAAGGTCTCTATGAGTTTAAGGCCAGCCAGGTCTATAGAATGAGTTCCAGGATAGCCAAGGCTACACAGAGAAACCCTGTCTTAAAAAAACGAAACAAAACAAAAAGCAAAAGAATAACAATAAAAAAAAAAAACCCTTTAAATATGAAGGAAATTATACTGAGGAACTACCTGCTATTCCTCATATACCATTTAAAATTATAAATAATTTTTGACTTCTAGAATAGGGCTACAACCCTTACTTAAAATTCTCACTCTGGAATTAGAAATTTGAGGGACTGAACAGGCAGCATGCTATACATGCCATGGGGTTGTGTCACAAACAACCACTGGGTCTGGAATAATATCTCATATTTCATAACCACTTGCAGAGAAATGCAAACATATTGATACTAAGTGAGATACATAAAGAAAGTAAACAGCACGTCAGTCTGAAGTTAGCTCTTGCCTCTAGGGGCCCTAGGAAACCTTGGATTTTGGAACTTTTGGGATGCCAGCCTCAAGATACTAAGGACCTAGATTATGCATGTAATATAAACTAGTGTAGAGGCACGGACTATAATTCCAGAAGTTTGGAGGTGAATGAAAAATGATCCTCAGCTATCCAATGTTCAAGGCCAATCTAAGCTGTATGAGACCCTGTCATAAAACCAAACCAATCAACCAACACACATTATGAATTACTTAAGGAAAAACTGTCCCCAAATTCATGGCTGCTAATTCTTGATTTCTGGCGTTCTTACGCTGGGCCATGGGAGTGGGGTGCAGGCATGCCCACACTCTTACATTACAAAGAGGTGTATTCCAGCTTAATGCTCGTCTGCCAGCTCAGGAGTCCTCCCTCACTGCAGTCTGACAGGGCTAGAGCCCAGACACCACTGGACCTCTGTACCACAAGCTTTGTTCTGAGCTCTGGACAAAGGCCAAAAGTGAGAAAAAGGCACAGCCGTGGGAAACCTGGCATTCCAAAAGCTCGAAAACCCAACTTTCCTAAGGGCCCTGGAGTCAAGAGTTGACATGATGCCATTTATTCACTTCATGTATGTCACCTGGTGTCAATGCTTGCATTTCTCCACATATGACACGTTGGCTTGTTTCTTGGCTGCATTAGTTTCCATATCTATGAAACATACAGAAAATCTGTGAACCAGAATTTCCCTCAGACGATTCTTGGGGGTATGCTGAGCTAAGCAGAGCCCAATGCATGGCATGTAAAAACCCTCAGTAAATATTACTTTAATGTTTTCCCTGCAAGGTGTAAGGAAGAGAGCTATAGACAATACAGACATTTGAACAGCTGCTGTGTATTATTCAAAAGCTAGTAATGAAAGGAGGATGGAGCAGATGAGAAAAGGAGGCGGAGAAGCCCCAGAAAAAAGTGGAGTAACACAGAGCTGGGTGGGATGGCATGTGACACACTTCGTAGTAAAAGTGAGCGAGGACACTGAGACTGGGAGGCACAGAGGAAGCAATGAAGAGGTAGAACTACAGACAGCCTTACATACGGAGTCAACCCTTTTCTGCCCAGGGGAGCTGGCCCTCATCTGTGTTCTCTACACCTCCAGGACGGACACAAACAGCTCAGCACAGTCCTCTAGCCAGGCTGCTAGGCATAGGTGCTCCTATGAGTCAAGCACTCACTCACCTTGATCTCTACTGGGTCGTTTTGGTGGAAGTTGATTGGTGCGACTCCAGGGACATAGAAGGTGCTTGTTTTACACGTGAGACAGAGAAGCAGCAGGAACCTTAGCCACCAAACCTGCTGGGGAAAGAAACTGCAGTTGGAATGGGGAGAGAAGTGACATTTCCTTCAGGACACATCAAGTGGGAACCTTCAAGTGTGCTTGCACTGGCCATTAGCACCTCTGTTCTGGGAAGCCTGAGGCCCAGAATGCCTTCCCAGAATGCTACAGGGCACAAGACTCTGCACTTCCAGAAATGCGCAACAGGATAGGTCAAACAATGACTGTCTGGAAAGAGAAGACTTGGCACCTTTGCCAGTCTAAGATATTAAAATGCCACTTTGTGCTCTCATATGGTGGGTGGATTACAAACTGAGGCATTTCTGGATGGCAACTTGGTTCCTATTTCCCAGAGTCCCCAACAGTCCAATTTCAGAGATGTTTTAAAATTAAAAGTCGTCTGGAAGAGTGTGAGCCCACTTAACTCCTAAACCATTTCTTCAGCCCTTGGTCTCTGTTTCCAGACATGGTAAGAAAGATATAGCAACTCCACAACAATGTACAAGGAAGGGCATTTACCAGAATGGAAAATGGAGTGATACTATTTTTTTCCTTCTTCTGGGTATCTGTTCTTTCTAATGTTTTGCATAGAATTATATATTTATATCACTTTAGGAAAACAATTAGCCAGGTGTGATAATGTACACCTATAATCATAGTAGTACTTAGCAATTAGAGGCAGGAAGATCCCAAATTTCACGCCAGCCTGCAGTGCAGGAGAGGTATGAGGGTGTGGTGGCACGTGCCTTTAATCCTGGCATTCAAGAGGCAGAGCCAGGCAATCTTTGTGAATTCAAAACTGCTCTGGTCTATATAGCAAGGTCCAAGATAGCCCAGGCTAAATAAAAAAATCCCTGCCTCACCCACGCATCCCCCAAACAAAGCAAAACAAACCCTATCAACGCTAAGGTCTCATACAGATTATTATAGTTGTTGTTATTTTGTGCCAGGGTCTCACTGGATAACTGTGGCTGGCCTGGAACTTAGTAGGTAGACTGGGCTGGACTCAAGCTTATAGCTATCTGTCTGTGTGCTGGGACTAAATGTGTGTACCACAACCCTAGCTTCAACCAGATTATGGATCATCCTCAATTTCTAGAAGTTGGATTCTAGTTTCAGTATGTTTAAAGGGTCTCTATGAGCTCACAACTCAAAGTGAGATCTGTAGAGAGCAGCGGCAGCAGCACTTTCTGGAATCTTGTCAGGTGCAGATACTCACTCAGGTTATGCTCTGGCAATCAGAGTGCACACTTTCACAAGTTGCTAAAGGCTCAGCATACAGGTCAACCTAGCATTTCGGATGATGAAATACTCCTGAGAGGGCAGGGGAGTTGTGTTCTAGAGTCAACATCTCTGGGAAGGAGGAAGTATGGGCTTCTAATTCTCTCTGGCCAGGTTTAAAAGTCTACCCTGATGATCAACAGGGAGGTGGCTGCCATATACAAAAAAAGCTATTAATTTTGGGGCCCTCAAATATGGGTGGGGCAATGACTCCTACTCCTCAGCTATGCAATCTGGCCCATCAACATTGCTGTGTCCTTGTTCATTACAAAGGATTCATGTAGTGGAAGTGGGGTTGAAACCAGAAAGTACGTGAAACCGTTTACTGACCTCTAAGTCACTAACTACTATTACTGTTGTTATTATTATTATATAGGTGTTTGCTTGTATATATTTCTGTGCACCATATACCTGCCTGATGCCAGAGAAGGCCATTAGAGTCGGATCCCCTAGAAATGGAGTTACAGACAGTTGTGACTCCACATGTGAATGCCAGAAAATGAACCACAGTTCTTTGGAAGAGAAGCCAGTGCTCTAAGCTGCTGAGCTATCTCTCTAGTGTCTGTGGGTGGGGGTGTTTATATGTACATGTGTGTACATGTGTATCCATGTGTACCATTGGTGTCTTCCCAACTGCTCCCCACCTTTTCTTTGAAACAAGATCTCTCAGTGAACCTGAAGCTCACAGACTGAGCTAGACTAGCTCAGGTATACACTGCTGTACCTGCTCACTTTTTGTGTGGTGCTAGGGATCTGAACTCAAGGTCCTCATGATTGTCTGCCGAGTATTTTACTGACTGAACCAGCTCTCTAGCCCCAAGCCACTACTCTTACATGTAAGGCTAACTGACCACTATTCCTACTAACGTAAAGAAAATGTGTTCTGAATTTTCCCTCCTAAGAAGCCTGACCCAGACCTTTTAGCCTTATCTGATTTGAGATTTGAAGTACAGGATTACAATCTTCAAAGTTTATCAAGCCAATTAAATCTAAGAAGTTACTTTAGTTCCTATTTAGAAACAGAACCTTCAGACTTAACTGAGAAACACTACCCTAGGCAGCTCAAAGCTCCCTTGGGAGCTCAGCTTACAGAGGAATGAAAAGTAAATCCTGGAGAAATCATTCAATACACTTTGGTTCCAAAGTCTCAAACCTTCGAAGCCCTTCCTCCTCCACAAACAAGCAAAACCCAAAAATAAACAGTGAGATCCATGCTCACCCCAGCAGGAAGGCAACACTACTAACCAACAGCAGCCAGAGTCGCTAACACCAGGAAGTTCGCCACCCTGCACAGGCCTGGCCTTGTGTTAAGCACTCCCACACTCATTTGCATCCGTCACAATGACAACTACCTGTGCACTTCTGCCACCGTTTTGCAGGGGGCTGCCAGTCAGCCTGAGCTAGAGAGATGATATAACTTGGGGTCTGTGGGTGTGGTTTAGTAGGTAGAATGCTCAAAGCCCTTTGTTTGGATCACATAAAACCAGGTGTGGTGGCACACACCTCTAATCCCAGCACTTGGGGGATGGAGTAAGGAAAAATAATGTTCATGGCTATCCTCAGATACACGGTGAGTTCTGGGCCAGTCTGGGCTACATGAAATCACATCTCAATTCCCTCAAACAAACTTATCGTAAGTCATGCAACTCAAATGTGATGGAATATGTGTGCTCTGCTCTGACAGGTGAGGTTTTTTTTGTTTTTTTGGTTTTTTTTTGTTTTTTTTTTTAAGACTTATTTACTTTACATATATGAGTGATCTATCTATCTGCAGGTCATATGCATGCAAGAAGAGGGCATCAGATCCCGGTATAGATGGTTGTGAACTACCATGTGGTTGCTGGGAACTGAACTTAGGACCTTTGGAAGAGCAGACAGTGCTCTGAACCACTGAGCATCTCTTCAGTCCAAGGAAGGTGAGCTTTAATAGAAGATGATGAGAATGTATGATGCTGATAACAACAGCTTATAGCATTTACTGAATACCAAGTATGTGCCAGGCATAGTTCTTTTCATATAGAAACCTGTATTCCCATTTCATAACTGGGGGTAGGGTGCAGGAGCTGTGGCATGTGCCTGCAATCCCAATTACTTGGAAGGTCACTGAGATAGGAGGATTACTTGAGCCTATGAGTTCAAGACCAACCTAGACAGCATAGCAAATCCCATTTCAAAAGAGGGTGAGATGGGGCGGAGAGAGGTTCAGTGGTTAAGAGCATGTACTGCTCTTGCAGAGGACTTGGGGGCAGTTTCCAGCACCCATGCCAGAAGGCTCTCAACAGCATCTATCTCCAGTTCCAGAGAATCCAACGCCCTCTGGCCTCCTAGGCATCTGCACACGCAGTGTACATAAACTCACATAGCTGTGCATAGATATAGATGAATAAATAGTTTTTTTTAACAAGGGAAAAGCCAATTTGAGTAAAAATATTCAGCACAAGTGTGGCAAAGGACTAATCTCTTTGATATACCAAGAATTCTTACAAAATAATAAAGGGCAAATAATTTTAAAACAAAGGAGTTGACGGTTTAAAAACAAAATCAGGGCGGCTGGGCTACAGCTCAGTGCTAGAGCTGGCCTAGCACACCTAGACCCTACCACTGAAAAATACAGTTCAAACAAGCAAACACAAATGACACTTACTATTATCCATAATTTTAAAGATAAAAGTCAAAACAATTATGGTTTTTTGTTTTGTTTTTTATTGTCTTAGAAAGGGTCTTACTTTATACAGCAGAGGCTGGCCTCAAACTCAGATTTGCCTGGCTCTGCCTCCAGAGAGCTGGGACTAAGTGTGCTGCCACATCCAACATCTTATTTTCTATGTATCAGCATCACCAACTTTAAAAAAAATCAGAGCATAGCTGGGCAGTGGTGCCACTACCAGCACTTGGGAGGCAGGGGCAGGAGGACCTCTGAGTGAGAGCCAGCCTGGTCTACACAGCAAGTTCCAGGACAGCCAGGGCTACACAGAGAAACCCTGTCAACAAAACAAGGTCAGAGTATGCTAGTTGGATATAAACTGTATCATCTTTGGGGAAAGTAATTAGCAACATGAAGAGTAGAGCTACTACCGAAGGACCACCAACACAAATTCTTAGGTAGATGAAAAGCACTCCTTGTTTATGTATTCTAGTCTTGTCTTGTTTGTTTAAATGTGTGAAAGCCTATACCAGTGGGCCTGTGGCACATCTTTAATTCCAGTACTCCAGCAGCAGAAGCAGGCAGATCTCTGAGTTTGAGGCCAAACTGGCCCAGAGAACAAGTTCCAGGCTACCCAGGAATAGAAATAAGACACTGTCCTTTCGTTTTGTTTTAGGCATATACCAAAACCACACGAAGTAATCAAAGAGGAGAACTACCAGCTGGGCGTTCATCCTAGCACTCAAAGGGGCAGAGGCAGGCAGGGAGCTGTGAGTTCAAGGCCAGCCTGGTCTACAAAGTGAGTCCAGGACAGCCAAGGCGACACAGAGAATCCCTGCTTTAAACAAACAAACAAACAAACCCATCTATAGGTAGATATGGTGAATTATGTCCCCGGCATTCTGGCGGCTGAGGCAGGAGAATGAGTTTGAGGTCATTCTAGCCTATATAAGGTGGTGGTGTTTGATTTATCTCAAGAATGCAAGAACAGCTTATCAGCTGGTCTGTTACTACAGTATACCACAGAAGCAACAGAAAGACAAAACACACTAGCACAACTGACACAGAAAAGGCAGCTGACAAAAACCAACAGTCATCAAAACAACTTAAAGCACAACTAAAAAGACATTTTTCCCAGCCAGATGAAAACCCCCAGGTAACCATCACACTTAAAAGCTGAAAAACAAAATGCAAAGATCCACTAAGATCAGGAACAGCTGGGCACAGTGGCACACATCTGTAATCCCAACACTCAGGGAAGCAAAGGCAGGTGGTTCTCTGTGAGTTCAAGGCCAGCATGATCTACAAAGCGAGTCCAGGATAGCCAAGGTACATAGAGAAATACTGCCTTGAAAAACCAAACCAAACCAAAGAGTATATATTAAAACTTATTTATTGTATGTATACATGTGTACGCCTGACTGTGTCTGTGTACCATGTGTGTACAGGAGGCCAAGAAGGTCAAAAGATGTGTCACATCCCTGGAACTGGAGTTAACAGAAGGTTGTCAGTCACCATGTGCATGCTGGAAGTCAAACTGGAAAAGCAGTCAAGTGCTCTGAAGTGCTAAGCCATCTTTCCAACCCCTAAGACTGTATCAGAAAGACTTGGGGCTGGATGCAGCAGAAATAGTAAAGCACTTGCCTAGCAAGCTCAACACAAGCTACATTCAACACTACAAATAATAAAGAAAAAAAAATACACATTTTGTTCTGGTTCAAGACAGGGTTTTGCTATGTAGCCCTGGCTGGCCCAGTGCTTTCTATGTAGTCTAGGCTGCCCTCAAATCATAGTAATCCTCTTGCCTGAGCCTCTCAAATGTTGGGATTACAGGCTTGCATCATCATTTCTAGCTACAGAAAAATGACTTTTAAGGGCTTCTCTATTTAAAATTATACAACACTGGCAAGAGAAACAGAAGATTTAAATAACTAGAAACATTCCATGTTTATACAGAGTTAGGATAGAAAACCCTACTTTTGGGGCTGGAGAGATGGCTCGGTGGTTAAGAGCACTTGCTGCTCTTCTAGAGGACCCAAGTTCAAGTCCCAGCACCCACATGACAGCTCACAACTGGCTCTAACTCCAGTTCCAGGGGATCCAACACTTTCCTTAGGTTTCTGTGAGCACCAGGCATGGTGGTACACAGACATTCATCTAGGCAAAACACCCATACATGTAAAATAAAATAAAAAGAAATAAAAAAAGAAAACCCCACTTCCATACTGATCTGGAGATTCAATCCCCATCAAAATCTGAGCATGTTTTTTATACAAACTAAAAAATTTAGCATTTGTCAAGATCAAATACACACACACATTTTTTTTTTTTTTTGAGACAAGGTCTCTTTATATAGTCCTAGCTGTCCTGTAGCTTGGACATATATATGTATTATATATATTAGGGTTAATTTAGTTCGAGACTATATATATGTATACATATACATACACACATATATACATATATGGTTTTTTTTTTGGAGACAGGGTCTCTCTATGTAGTCCTGGCTGTCCTCAAACTCACAGAACTCTGCCTGCCTCTGCCTCCCGAGTGCTGGGATGAAAGGCGTGTGCCTCCACATCTGGCACAAATTTATCTTAATACTGATAAAGAAATAGAAATGATTCAGAATATCCAAGGCAGAGTCAAAGCAGAATAGGATAATTTATTCAGCTTTCTAAACATACCATAAAGCATAATAATAAAACAGTTGGTAAAAATGGGCGCGCGCGCACACACACACACACACACACACACACACATCAATCCAAACAAATTAAAAGCATAGAAATAAACCTTTCCATTTACAATAAACTGATTTTCAACAAGGTGCCAAGGTAACCCAACAAGGACAGTTTTCTCAACAAAGTGATTTAACTACGTGGTAACCATATTCTCAAGTAACATTAGACCATACACAAAAATAATAAATTCTAAATGAACCACAGAGTAAAGAAAACAAAAGCTGAAACTAAAATCCTAAGAAGAAAAACTGTCATTTTGAGTTAGATGAATTTGTTTTAGATAGGCCACCAAAAATTAACCCATTAAAATTAATAAATATCATAAAAATTTAAAAATTAACACTTCTAGGCCACGGACAGGCGGAAAATCTTTAAGTGATGTACATAGTAAGGGACTGGTCCAGGATCCATAGACTCGTACAACTTAACGAGACCGCAAACATCCCAGGTAACAAATGGGCAAGGCCTGGGGGTGGCTCAGCTGTAGAGCACTAGGTTCAATCCCACGTGGAGAAGTGATGTAAAAGATCTGTATACTCACATCAGCAGAAACGACGTAGACAGATACACAAAGGGCACATTAGACAATGTCAGGGAAACGCAACTCAAAGCTACAGTGAGGCAGCACTACACACACGAGAACGACTAAACACCAAAACAACACCAGGCAAGTGTGGACCAGGGTACGGAGAAACTGAAATCTTCTCACTTCCCTGATGGGAATGTGAAATGACACAGCCACTTTTGGGAAGTTTGGTAGTAGCTTAAAAAATTAAACATAAGCTTACTGGCCAGTACTTCCAACTCTAGTCATCAACTCAACAGAAGGAAGTATACTCAAAGCCTTGAACGCGAATGTTCACAGCAATTTTAACCACAATAGCTGTCTTATTCCTGGTTTTTCCTTCCACAATTTGAGCTACCTACTGTCAATTAAGGTCTGAAAGTACTAAACAGAAAATTCCAGACATAAATGATGTATAACTCTGACTTTCATTACTACATATTAGTATAAATGTTCTACTTTATTATTAAAGATTCTCGCTCACCCCACCCAGGGTCTCAGGCGCCCCAGGCTGATCTTGAACTTCTGCTCTCCCTGCCTCTTGAGTGTAGCACCACTTGGTTTGTGTGGGCTTTAGGTGCGCTAGGCAAACAGCCTGCCGCCCAATCTAGACCACCACTCTGTCAATCTTACTGTCTAATGCACAAACTACACTTTGCTGTAAGATGTACAAGTAAAAAAAGTATAGAGTTGGGCTTGATGGCACAGGCCTATAATAATTTAGTTACTTTAAAGGCTGAGGCAGGAGATCACCAAGTTCAAGACCTGCCTGGCTACAGCATGAATTCAAAGCCAGCCTGCACAACCTAGTGAGACTGTCTCAAAATAATAAAAAGAGGCCTGGGCCCCAGGTTCAATTCCTAGTACACAAATCAATGAAAACACAGAGTTCTGTGCTGGCAGGGTTCCAAGCTTCTCAGTGAACTTGGAAACACATCCTTAGATTGGGGATATAGGACTACTATAGCTTAAAACTGAAAACTCAAAGACCCAAACATTAGTAAAAGCTGAAGAAGAAAGAAGAAAGAAGGAAGAAGGAAGAAGGAAGAAGGAAGAAGGAAGAAGGAAGAAGGAAGAAGAAGAAGAAGAAGAAGAAGAAGAAGAAGAAGAAGAATGCAGTTTTCCATACAATGGGACATACTATCAGCAAGAAAAAAAAAGAACTACTAATACACATACAGAAGGCCTGAGCCAGATACACTACAGACAAAGTAAAAGAAGCCGGATTCAGAGGTCTACGTAACACGAGTCCACTTCCATGGAATACAGCAAAGGAAAGCTACAGAGACAGAAGTCAGATTAGTGGTGTTTTGGCTGTGGGAACAAGGGCCTGATTTCATCACTCCCTTGACCAATGTGAGGGAACCTGGGGTAGAGAACTGTTCTATAACACTGTGTCACTGTGGTGACAAGGGCACAAGTTTATATATAGCTAAAGGTCACTGCAGTGTACATTCACAATGATGATTTGTAGTATGAAAGTACATCGTAATATGCCTGGACAAAAAGGAACTAGCTGGAAAGGGTAGAGGCAAAAGGATGTGGCAATGTGATAGTAATCAGAGAAGCTGGGTGATAAGTGACAATGGCTATACTCTACCTTTATGCTGTGCTGGCTGAAATTATCATAACAAGCTGGGCTTTTACTTTCGTTTGTTTTGAGACAGGGTCTTACCAGGTAGTGTTGGCTTGCTTGGAACTCCCTATGTAGACCAGGCTGGTCTTAAACTCATAGAGATCCACCTACTTTTGCGCACACCGCCCCAACTCCAGTGCTACGATTAAAGGGATGTTCCACCAGACCCAATCTATAACAAGGTTTTAAAAGGAGAATTGTATATGCATAAATTATTATAGAGATATAGTGTTTTAAGTAAAAAACAATTTATCTTGATACATGGATAAGGGGCAGTCAAGTGACTTATTTTAACTTTTTGAATTTGTTGTCATTTTTCTATCTGTGGAGGTCAGAAGATAACTCTGTAGATTCCATTCTCTTCTTCTACCTTTGCTTGGGATAGAACTCAGGTTGTCTGGCTCCCAAGGCAAGTACTATTTCCAGCTTTCTGACCTAGCCTTTTAAAAAATTAACAAAATTGCACACATTCATTATGTATTTATTAATATTTTTATATTTTCATGTATGTGTACCATCATTATATATAATGATACATACATATGTTAAAAATAATTTAAGACAGAGTCTCACATAGCCCCTGCTGGCCTTGAACTTGTTATACAGTCAAGAAACTTTGAACTTCTGATTCTTCTGCCTTCAGCACCATATAATCTGGTCACAGTGGTGCACACCTGTAATCCTGGCATTTGGGTGATGAAGGCAGAACCCAGGGCCTTATGCTTGCTAGGTCAGCACTTTACCAGCTGAGCTACATTTCCAGTAATACATTTATATTTCAAGGGAAGGCAATGCACTGCCTGTAAAAATACCTAGATGGCAGGCATAAAGAATATCTAGCACAGAAACGTTTGGCCAGCAGGTTTGCAGGTAACTAAACCAGCAATTCTAACTTTGGGAGCGTGTCAGAGAAGCTGATAAAGCTACACATTAAAAATAAATAAATGATGATGATGATGATGATGATGATGATAATGATAATGATAATAATAATAATAATAATAATAATAATAATCTACACATCCTGCCAAGGCCCTAGTATGTAGGATGTTACACGATTCCAGGAGCCTTGAAGACAGGTCCCTGACAACCTGACAGAATGGTGGCCTCTGGTTCACATCTGTAAAAGGTAGTAGAAGCCCTGTTTGTTGGGAAACTCCCATCTTGTTCCTTGACCTTTTTTCAAAATTAGTATTATTAGATCTATTTTATTTATGAGTGTTTCGTCTGGCAATGTGTATCTGTGCACCACATGCATGTCTGATGTCTGAGGGGGTCAAAAGAGGGCGTCAGTTCTCCTGAAACTGGACTTACAGATGGTTGGGAGCTACCACGTAGGTGCTGGGAATGGTGTCCAGGTACCCTGCAAGAACAAATGCTCTTAACCACTGAGCCATCTTCCTGCCCCTTGTCCCTTGACTTCTAACTGGTAACCTTGGTAACTCCTGTGTAAAGCTCAAGTACAAAAGGACAGCCATGTACAGAGCAGGAGGTGAGTTCTAAGAGCTAAACAGCAGCCCTCTGTCCACAGCACTCTGCTTTACTTGGTGCCCAGATCACAAACTGCAGCGGCAGCCTGTCAAGGAACCAGATGATGGCAATCGAGAACTCTGTGCAGGTAACCTAACACTCCAGCCCTGGCAGAAGTACCGGTGACCTGGAAAGCTGAAAAGCTCAAGGGACCCAAGAATCAGTCTCTCTCTGATTGGCTTTTCAATTCTAGGGCCTGGAATTTCAGAAAAACCCCCACCACACACCCAGCAGCAGCAGCAGCTGCAGCAACAGCAACAACCTAAGAGAAGGCTACTAGGAAAATAAAATATTCTTTATCCTGCCAATTTTGCCCTACCCAGTTTAAAGGCTGTGAACAGTTAACCTCTCCCCCCCAAAAGTACGGAGTTTCTCCCGAGAACTGAATTGTTCATTCACTGGCATTTTTGTGACAGAAGTTAACCTCTTCTTTTCTGGAGCCCTCCACCTCTCCAACTCTTTCCTATAAATAGCATCACCTAGCCACAGAGCTGGGGCCAATCTTGAAAAGGCCAGTCCTGTTCCTTCCTGCAGCAAAAGCAGCCCCTCCCTCACAGTAGACCAGCGTCTGCTATTGTGTTTTTTCTCACTAAACCAGCAACCACTTTAAGGTCAGTTAGTAACTACTCCCCAGATTAAGGAACTCAAGCACTGGGTGGGGGCGGGAGGCTCCCACGACCCTGTTGGCCAACAGTTAACTGACAGCAACTATCCAATCAGTTAAAGAATTCAGCCACAAGTGAATGAAGGCTAATGACAACTAAAGATCACATACCAAGAAGCCCCGTGGAGCTAGAGAACTCTCCCAGCTACAAGAAAACACAACAAAACAGCCAGAACTAAATTAGCCACTGGCAAACTCTGAAAATGCAGCCTTTATTTCAGAACACAGACACAGCAGCTGTTGAACAGACATAAAAAGGCTCAAAACTGCTGGGGGAGGTGGTGAGGGCTAGGGGAAGGCCTGCAGTAGATGATATCCAGGTGGAACCAACTCTCTTCCCAAAGCTCTAAGTAGCCAGACTTAACCCTGAAAGAGGGGGAGTACAGGAATGACTGCTCTTCCCAGCCCTCAGGGGAATTTACGGAAGACCTCCTAGCAATGGCAGTAGGCTCAGCCAGCGCAGGTCCACAGCACTTCAAATCTGAGGATACAAAGGGACAGGGACTCGGACTTATTCTTACAATTCTTTTGAGGAGTCTCATCCCCAGTTCAAAACTATGGAAATGAATTCAGCAAGGGACGCCGGGTCAGCTCTGAAGATGGGTGGAGGTGGCGGTTGCATTAACACTGTGAACGCATGCAATGTCCTGAACTTGTACAAATAGTTAAAAAGGCAAATTTTCTGTCTATTTCACCACAATAAAAATATTAAGAAAAAATAACAGGCTTAAAAAGAAGCTTGTCTACAGTCACAAAAGTAATTCTAACCCAGGCTTGTAGGCCCAGCCTTAGGCCTGGACCTCAAAGTCTGGCAGGTCTGGCAGTTTAAGGCATCAGATGTAGTGAGAAATCATAATGGACATTTGAATGGCACAGAGGAAGCAATGAAGAAGAATGAGGCAGAACTGAGAAGTCTTGGGTGCACCGGCCCCCACCCCCCAAATTCTGGGAAACAACAGTGACAGCAAATGGTTCAGGGATCAAAGCAGGTTAGAAGGTAGTGGCCCCTACCATTCATCTGTGGCCAGATGGTCCTGCTCATCCTAGGTCCTTCCCACCTTCCTGCCAGTGCCCAGAGATCAAAACTCAACCTTCTCCAACATTCTGCAACCTGCTTCTTTAATTCCAAGATCAAAGAGGACCTTTTGTCCAAGTTGTAAAACAGAGACCAAGAGGCAACTAAATGCTGTCTCCTCTGCACTTCCTGTGGGCTGAGGGCCTCCTTTAAAAGGGACTTCTCAGAGAAACACATCAACCAAGGCTTAGTATAGGCACTCAGTTCCCAGGATACAGTGGCTCCTGCAGAATAGGTACTAAGTGAGGCAACTCAAGGAGCCAGACAGAAAACATAGCCAACATAACACTCTGGAGGGAGCACAAGAATGGCGATGGGTACAAACAGATCCAACTGCACAGCACATTAGCAAAAGCAGACTAAATGTAAATACTCGCTGTAGAACTTTCCACTTGGAACTCAGAAACCATGAAGTCCAAGTCCTTATTTATTTATTTGCTTGTTTGTTTGTTTGTTTATTTGACACAGTTTCCTTGTATATCCCTGGCTGTCCTGGAACTCAAAGATACACCCTCCCTCTGCCTCCTGAGTCCTGTGATTAAAGGTGTCTGCCACAACTGCCCAGCATTTTTTAAAAGTAGACCTCTCTCTCCTCTCTCTCTCTCTCTCTCTCTCTCTCTCTCTCTCTCTCTCTTTCTCTCCGTGTGTGTGTCTGTATGTCTGTGTCTGTCTCTCTCACCCCCAGCTGGCCTGGAACTCCTTGTGTAGACCAAGCTGGCAGAACTCCCAGTGCTAGGATTGAAGGCTTGTGCTACCATCCCGAGCTGAAGTTCAAATCTTAGTGTCATCTATGACATGTACACATACAACAGACCAAGAGAGCCAAGTCCATTTGCCAGGCCACATATGAAAACAATGACTGCTGGAATGAGCCAAGCTGCTGCCTCCCCTCATGTTCTGAAAGCCCAAAGGTGACAGATGCTGCTACCACATGAAACTAGAGACAGAGGACCGTCCTGAATCCTGTTGCAGGACATGATCCAACTGCCCTACTAGTACTGCCTCTATTGGCTCCGAAGATCTTTGGTGTCAGACAATCCATTATTCTGCCCTACATGGAATAAAACCCTCAAAATAGGGTAAACTAGCCAGTGGCACACACCTGTAATCCCAGCACTTGGGGAGGCAGAGGAGGTGGATCTCAGGACAGCCAAACAGCCAAGGCTACACAGAGAAACCCTGTCTGAGGTGTGTGGGGGACACACACACAAAAAACAACAAAACCAAAAAAGGGTACACTGACCCAGGAACTCTACTCCTATGCATATACCCTAGAATACTGAAAATACGTTTATGCAAAACACACGCACATAGTTCACAGCAGTATTACTCCAAACAGCTAATATATGAGACAGTCCCAATCAACCGATAATGGGGATAAAGAAAGTGTGGTCTAGCCACACAACAGGAATGGTTTAACCATTTCCTAGTATAAAGTACTAGGAAAACTACAACATGAATGAAATTTTAAAGTATCATGGAAAAGTAAAAGCAGCTAGACTTGAAAAACCACATATTATAAATTCTCTTTATATGAAATGAGAAAAGGTAAATCCTCAAAGACAGAAAACTTTCTGGTTGCCAGGAATAGGTGGAGCAAAGTGTGGGAATGACGGGAATGTTCTGGAATTAAACAGTGATCCTCTAAATATACCAAAATCCACTGAACTGTGAACTTTAGAAGAGCTCAGTGTGATGGCTCACAGCCATCTGTTGTGGCAGTTCTGACCACCTCTTCTGGTTTTCTCAGGTCCCAGCATCTACAGGGTGCACATATATGCACACAGGCAAGCACTCACACACAGAAAATGGAAAAAGATCTTTTAACAAGAAGAGGCGATTTGTAGTCTATGAATCATGGCACTTTGTAGTCTATGAATCACATCCATAGAAATAAAACTGTAAGAAAAGCTGATACAGTGTGAAGGAGATGATATATATAAAGGAAGTAGAGTATTATATGCCTATGAATGTACTCAATGGACATTTCCCAAGTTCCATTAAAATATTCCCAAGAGCAGTTTTCTATAAGTAGATATTAGTCTGCTTCTCAATTCTGACCCAGCCAGATGCCAGATGAATTCTATCCTGTAACTTTATGGGGTGGTCTAATTTAATCCAGGGCAGAAGGTAAACTCCTGGTTTCCCTTTCCTATAGCCAGAGAATTCTTACTCTGCAAAATCAGGAAACACTCACTGTTGTGCTTAGCAGATCTGGGTAGCATTTGCTCAACTCTTAGGGAAAAGCCATTCATGAAAGTAAGAGAGGGAGGGGGAAAGCCCATGTACTGTATACCCACAACTCTAACTTTTAAAGCAAAACAGCCTCCCCAAATCCCTAGCCCATTCCCATGGCCACTGAGTACAGTAGTTCAGTTCTTCTTTGTATGACTTGCCTCAGAAGCTGACCCACCCAAAATGATTGTGAAACAGTGAAATAGCTTATGTGTACGAGGGGAGGGGAACAGCACTGACTTCTGTGCAGTAACACGCTTGGCAAACTAAATTCACATCTACCTATAATTCCACATCTACCTCTGTACAAACTTGCTTCTGTGCCTTTTCATTAAGCATGCAGTTTCTTGTGTGCCCTTTAAACTGGCCTCTGTGTACAACATTCTCCATTTATATTATCTATTACCTACCTACCTACCTATCTACCTACTTACTTACTATCTATCTACCTATCTACCTACTTACCGATCTAGATTTATCTCTTTGTGTAACCTTGGCTCTCCTAGAACTCACAATGTAGACCAAGCGGCCTTGAACTCAGAGAGATGCACATACCTCAGGCGCCCAGGTGCTACATTCTCCATCTACTGAAAGGGATAAACTGATTCCCATGGTCTATCTATCCACTAAGAGTAAGCTGGCTCCCCTAATGTGTTGTCCCAGTGGGGTAGGAAGTGAAGCCAACCTAACAAGACAATCCGTTTCAAAACACACTACACAGATTGCAAACTGAGCTACATGCACACTTCTAGAAACCGAGTTCTTATCTGTCTCCGGTTTCATCTTTTGGTCACTGTTTCCTACTCCACATTCCCCCATGTTTCTGGTGTTGTAGCCTTCTGTATATCCCTTAAACACTCCATTTGGCCTTCATGCTTGCCATCTTCTTTGCCTGGGCCATTCTTTGTAAAGTTGGTTTTTGTTGTCAACGAGGCTTCAACTTTCTGTGAGAAGGCTCTGCCATTCAATGCCAAATAGTTAGGTTGCCTAGTCACCACCACAGCATTTAGCACCAGACATTATTCTACTCATGAACTCACTGCAGGTTTCCTCGAATGAGAAAAGGTCCACAAGGGTGGGTTCCATGACCTTCTGACAACTATACACCTAGTTCCTGGCACTAACTGGGCACTCAAATATTTGCTGATCAAAGAAATGTATGCCAGAAACACATATTGCTAACTTATAAACTTTAAAAACTGTTTACAGGGCTGGAATTTCCCAGTTCAGTGTTATAAATGCCACCTTATTGAACTCTCTATGGCCAAGAAAGGGCGTAACTTGCTGACCTCACATCTGCCTTGTTCTGAATGTGGTGAAGGAGAAAAAAGGTTTCAACATCCCACTTTAGGGATTTGCTCCACTTCATGATTCAGGTTGCAGTCTGAGGCCACAGAAACCAGGTAAAACATTTCCCTCACCCCAACAGAGCCAGGGATCAAATTTAGGCTCTAGTGTAGGCTCAGCAAGTGCTCAATACCAATGAGCCATGAAATCTTTTACCTGACTTATGGAGTTATTTAAGAAATAAAGAAATAAAGAAGGAAGGAAGGAAGGAAGGAGAGAGAGAGAGAGAGAAAGAAAGAAAGAAAGAAAGAAAGAAAGAAAGAGGCTAAGTCAGCAGTCTGCTAACAGAGGGCAAGGCTCTGGTTAGCTATCCTGGCCCTGTTTAGAGAAAACCAACACGGAATAGCTTAAGCAAGAATTTTCCTTTGGTAGAGTCAAATGCCAGAAGCTTTTTCTCTGAGTCTTTCTTGTCATTCACTACCAAGATGAAATTAATTTTGTCTTCTGAGGAAGCAATATACAGCACCAGCCAGGAAAATTCACTTTAGATCTTTGTTCTCGTTCCTTGTTTGAGCTGAACTTCTCTTAGAAAATCCATTCCTTCAAAAACTTGATTTTGTGGTTCCACAACACAAGCTAACAAGTTGTGGCCCATCCTCCCGGTCTATGACCTCCACTTTCATCCACAAAGAGACTCAATTCTAGTCAGCGTCATGACAGTGAGCCTGCATCCATGAGGAACTGTACGGCATGGGGAGGAGATGCAGACAGGTAGGGGCCAGAGGTTTTCTTAAACAGTAACGCAGGGACCACCTCCATTATAAACACGGGGCTGCTGGTGAAAGTGTGGATTCCTGACAATCGCCTAACCCCTAAGGTACTGCAATCTTTGGGAACGAGGCGCAGGAAACTGCATTGTAACCTGTCTCCCTACCAACAACCCAAGATTCCCGTGCACAGCGAAGTTTAAGAACCAATCGGATAAAATCAGGAGAGACGAGTTTTGACAGAAAAGGCAACAGGGAAGGGCTTGGGAATGGATGATGGGCACGGCAGCAATCAAGCGGGGTGAGATATGGGGACAGCTGAGGGTGCAGTTAAGGACAAGGCTCGGGCTGGTTCGAAGCGAAGTAGCACCCGCAGATGGTCAGGATGATGGATATGGGGGTATGAACGTGAGGAGGAGTGAAGGTAGAAATAACGGGCAACTCTCGGGACGAGACAAGACCGGGAGGGGAGAACTGGGACATAGGGTGACAAGGGGTGGGGACGAACGCCAAAATGAAAATCGCGAAGACAGTAGCCGAGGTCTTCCTTCCCAGCGGCACCTCCCCTAAAACTCCAGGCCCTGACAAGCCTAGTTGCCATGCCAAGGCTAGATAAAGGGATTTTTGTGAGAGGCCAACCCAGTCAAGGGTAACGGAGCAGGGGTTCCTGGGGGAGGCGGAGGGCCAGGCATGGGGCGCCGGAAGGTCCCGGGCTATCCAGGGAGACCCTGCTCCTGCTCCGGTTCCCGGAGTCTCCTTCACTCACCACCGCCGCCTCCATCTTGGATCCACGTGTCGCCGTGATGACGTCAGCGGAAGTGGTGCTTCCGTGAGTGCAGACAGTAACTCCACAAAGGGGTCGCCGTACTTCAGTTGCTTTTGTAATCGCAGTAGTGAAGAGGTAAAGGAGACTTAATTCCCCCTTGGCAAACTGGTCTTAGCAGTGAGGTCTCTGACTAGGTGAAGAGAAAGTACGGTGTAACTATTAGAGCCATATTAACTTCTGGCAGACACTGCTCCTCCCCCTACTCCTTTTGCATTGTGGGTAATGGGGGTGTGTGGAAACATGCGCACTCGCTGGATGCCATCTTTACTATTGGCAGAAAGACCCGTTGCTGGGGTTACCCGAGCCCGTAATTGTGAGACAGAAGGCTTGGTAAACCCTCTCTGACGACAGCTGGATTCAGAGTAATTTGTAATTATAGGTTTAAATATTTATTTGACTATTGTATATCCTTACTAATCGGCCGTAATACCTATGAGGGTAGAACTCAGTCTGTCTTCTTGCCCTGCCTTTTTGTCATCTGTAAAATGGTGCAGAGATTTCTAGATTATTTTTATACTTGGCTTATGTTGAGTATTCGCTGGTACAGTCTTAAGTATTCGATAAATAATTGTCGTTATATAAATTATGAACATGCCTTCACACATATGGTAGGTGCCCCAAACAATAGACCTTGCTAAAAGAGTGAATGAAAAGCAGCACACTTAGTGAAAGGAGACATGTTTTTAATTTGAATTTATTTTTTATAATTTATTCACTTTACGCCTGATTGAAGCCACCTCCCTCGTCTCCTCCCAGTCCCACCGTCCCTCC
>NW_026594152.1:1464232-1493476 GCF_907164565.1 Psammomys obesus | reverse complement strand
GTAGCCTTGGCTGTCCTGGACCATGGCTTTGTAGATCATGCTGGCCTCGAACTCACAGATATCCGCCTGTCTCTTCCTCCCTGAGTGCTGGTGTATGCCTTTAATCCCAGTGATGGAGGAGGCAGAGGCAGGAAGATTTCTGTGAGTTTAAGGCCAGCCTGGTCTACAGAGTGAGTTCCAGGACAGCCAAGGCTATAGATAGATAAGAAAGAAAAACAACTCCTGAAGCCAGACAGAGTGGCATATGCTTGTAAATCTTAAACAAGAAGAAGAGCCAAGAAGCTCACTACCTTGGACCACACGATCCTTTCCAGATGAGTCAGCTGCTTGTTTCCTATCTTGAAGGTATGTATGAGAGTAGAGTTCCTGGAAACTACTTCATACACTTACTTAAACTCGGTGACCAGAAGCCAGGCGTGGTGGCACACGCCTGTGATCCCACACTCTGGGAGGCAGAGGCAGGCAGATCTCTGTGAGTTCAAGGCCGGCCTGGTCTACAAGGTAAGTCCAGAACAGCCAAGACTCACAAAGAAACTCTGTCAAAAAAAGTCATTGACCAGAACTTAATTTCATGTCTTTATTTTGCTTTGAGAGGGAGAATTAGTATGACCTTCATTCTAGGTGATTATGTGGCCCTGAAAAAAATAAATGTTTTTTTTTTTTTTTTTTTTTTTTTCTAGAAGAAGCAGACTGGGTATGGAAACAACTGTTGTTCACTGTGACTCCTCAAAAGGAAGGGAACACAGAGTGAAAACTGATAGAGCCTCATGTCACAATATACTATGGTGCAGACAGACACATGAAAATATTGAGGCCTCAGGTAGGGGAATAAGGAGGTAGATTCATTCCAAATCACAGGCTAAAATGAACCAAATGCTTTTCTTGCCCCTGAACTTAGTGGCAGAGCCAGGTTAAGTAGGGCCACCCGTGCTTTCCCTTCCTTCTGCCCCCTTCCAGGGGATGAATGCTTACTGCTTTTCTATGGAATGGCTAACATGAAATGTATCTCCACATTTTGGGCTTTGTTTATTAAATTTAATTTTTTTTTTCTTTTGAGTCAGGGTCTCACTATCTAGTCAGTAACTCCATAGAGAGGCAAACCAGACTGGCCTTGAACTAACAAAGATCCATCCATTTGCCTCTCCCTCCCAAATACTGGGACTACACCCAGCCTAGAATTAATTTTTTAACATCATGATTTGAATGTGTCCTCCCAAAGCTCATGTGTTGAAAACTTAGTCTCTAAATGCAGCAGTGTTTAGAGACCTGACTTTTAAGGGATAAAATCAGGGGATATAGCTCAATTGGTAGAGTGCTTGCCTAACAACCATGAAGCCCTGGGTTCAATTCCCAGCACTGCATAAACCCTTTACACATGCCTGCAATCCCAGCACTCAGGAAGTAGAGGTCCCCTTCAGCTCCACAGCAAGCTCCAGGATGTCTTGGGTTATGGGAGCTCCTGTCTCAACAAACATACAAATGCCCCTATGAATGGATTAGCAGTTATTGTCAGAGTAAGCTGTTGGTTCCCAATGAGAGGATGGCTCTGAGTGCCTACCATACCCATGCCCCTTCACAGGTGCTCTTCTGTATTCAGGGGTATGATGTAACAAGAAGACCCTTGCCCTCGGCAGACCCTTCTGCCCCTAGGGATTTTCATTTCTAAACTATGGAATGTTTCATAAATTTGTGTGCCATCCTTGTGCAGGGGCCATGCTAATCTCTGCATTGATCCAATCTTAGTATACGTGTTGCTGAAGTGAGCATTCGGCCCCTAGAACTCTTAAAATTTCCGTTCTTTACAAATTACCCAGCCTCAGTAGTTCTGTTACAGTAATAGCAAATGGACTGAAGCAGGTTTAAGTATAGCATATTGAATGGAAAGAGTAGAAGTTTATGTAACTTTCCATCCTCCACTTGGTTTTCCCTGTCATGGAAACGGGTGGTCCATTTGTGAAAGCTACTGAGCCAGTAGTGCGGTATTACCAACTCAAATCCATACATTAGCTCAGGGTCCACTCTTCTCTTCCTCCTCCTCTCCTCTGTTCCTCCTCTTCCTCCCCTTCCTTCTCCTCTTCTTTCTTTTCTTCTATCGTCTCCTCCTCCTCCTCCTTTTTTGAGACTGGTTTTATTATGTAGCCCTGGCTGTCCTGGAACTCACTATGTCGACCAGGCTGGTCTTGAACTCACAGACATCCACCTGCCTCTGTCTCCCAAGTGCTGGGATTACAGGCATATGCCAGTGCACCTGGGTTTGGGTCCACTCTTTGTGCCATACTTTCAGGGGTTTTGACAGAGGTTCGATGGCAAGTAGCCATCGCACTGTACAGAATAGTTCATGGCCCTGAAGATTGCCTGTGTTCTATCTAGTCATTCCTTGATCCTTTTTCTCAAATTCTTAGCAACCACTGGCCTTTTACTGACTCCATGGTTTTCATCTCTTATGATGTCATACAGCCGGTATCTATAGTGTGTAGCCTTTACAAACTGGTATTCCTGCCCCACTGTGCTGGGGGTGGGACTCAGGACCTTGTGTATGCCAGGCAGAGGCTTGACCACCGAGATCCACCCCTAGAAACAGCTTGGCATCTTTCTCCCAAGAATTGCACCTGAGATTCCCCTCTCTCTTTTCACGGATTAATACTTGATTTCTTTTTAGTGCTAACTTTCCATTACAGAAGTTTCTTTATTCCCCTTTGAAAGGCCGTCTGCTTGCTTCTGGTAACAAAATGAAGCTGCTCTGGCTGTCCTGTATAGATTTTTGTCTAGATACACATCTTCAACTCACATGCAAAACACCAGGAGACCCAACTGGTAGGCCATATAGTTGAGAATGTTTAATTTTGTAAAAGAAATGTTGGGTCATCTTCCCAAGTGACTGTGGCTTCTTGAGTTCCTGTAGCACTGAGCAGCAGTCATTGATTTTTATCAGCATTTGGGGTCTTAATCATCCTAAGCGCGTTCTTGTTATTCTAGTTTGCATATCGCCAATGACACATGCTACGGAACATATTTCTTATGTTTATCTCTTGTCTGCGTGCTTTCGGTGAGGTGACTTTTCCAGTCTTGCTCATTATGAAGTTGAGTCATTTTCTTACTATCGAGTCTTGAAAACTCTTTGTATATTTTAGACACTAGTCTCCATCACAAAATTTTTTTGAAAAAATATTCTTCAGTCTTAGGAGTTGTCTCTCTCCCTTCTTCTCTTTAGCCCACGCTGGCCTAAAACTTGCTATACAGATGTAAGAATGGGGACAGACACAATACCAAGAGCAGTAGTCTATGAGAGAAAAACTTGTTCTGGGGCAAGAGGATTGCTTGAACCTGAGCAATGTAGTGAGAGCTTACCTGAAAGGGGGGGGGGTGAGTAAAGTGTTTGTTTTATAAGCCTGATGGCCTGAGTTAATCTCAGTTCAGGTCCCTAGAACCACATAAAAAAGATGAGCATGAGCCGGGCACGGTGGGCCTGCCTCTACTCCCGGGACGCAGAGGAAGGAAGATCTCTGAGCTTGAGGCCAGCCTGGTCTACATAGTGAGACTCTGTTCCACACCTCCACCCCCCCCCAAAAAAAAAAAAAAAAGCAGCTGGGTTCAAGTAGTGCAAATATCAGCAATCCCAGCACACCCCTAAATGGAAGCAGAGAGTGGAGAGTCTGTGGAAGTTGTCAGGGACACTAGCCTGGCGCATGCAGATGAGCACATCGAGACACCAGTCTCAATAAGGCCAAAAGGTGAGGACCTACACTTGAGGTTGTCCTCTGACCTGCATGTGTGTGCTGCTGTGGTGTCCCCCCCACCAACAGTGTTTATAAGATTTTACTTTATGCACATGTGCGTTTTGCCTGAAGGTAGGCATATTGTGCACATGCCGTTCTTGAGAAGGCCAGAAGAGAGCATTCAGTTCCATGGAACTGGTTACAGACAGTTGTGACTGGGAACCTAAAACGGGCCTCCCTCAAGAACAGTAGTGCTCGAAACCCCTGAGCCTTCGGTCTAGTCCACAACGCAGGATGTTTTGATGGATTGTACTTCGTTACAATTGATTGGTAAGAGGGCTCAGCAGATGAAGGTGTTTGCCAAGCCTGAGTTCAACCCTGGTAGCTCACACGGTGGAAGGAGAGAAGCAGCTCCTATCAGTCGTCCTCTGACCATGAGTGCCGTGGCACTTGCCACCACCACCCCACAATAAATAATAAATTAATTAAAAAAAATTAAAACTGGCCAACTGTGGTAGTATGTACCTATACTCTCAGCCCTTGGGAGGCAGGGGCTGGAGGATCAGGAGTTCAAGAGCAGTGTGGGCTACATAGTGAGACCCTGTCTCAAAAACAATAATTTAAAACTGCAAAGGACAATTGTTAAGAAGATGAAGCCAGCCTGCCTTTATCAGCCATTACCATAATACCCATGTAACGAAACAACCCTGGAAAGCAAAGGCTTGTGGTAACTCTCTTCTTTCATATGTCTGAAGACAGGCTGGGCTCAGCTATGTTTGGGGCCAACCTGAAGGCTGCTCCAGATTTGTTCCTCATTTTCCTTGGGCCACATTCTAACCAGGGAAGAATGATGGAGGGTAAGACAAGAAACAATATTCTAAATGTCCATTTCCCTCACTTTTGCTAATGTTCCATTGGCTAAAAGCAAGTCTCATGGCCAAGCTCAACGTCAGTGGGCCAGGGACAACTGCTCTTTCCACATGTTCCTGAACAGAAACAGAACAAATTTCTATTGCAAGGTTGCCAAAGTTTGGGCTTTGCTTCCAGATGCCAAAGTATGTATTCCGAACTACAAAGCAAGAGAGCAAGCAAATGTTGTGGGTGTGGGTGTGTACAATTATAAATATGAGATGCGCACGTAAGCATATTTGTATACGCTTATATATCTGCATATGTATTATAGGTGATGCAGATTCTAGATTTTGTCTGTGGTTCCTGTTTCATAACTCTCTACTCAAGCCAGGGCATAAAAGCTAAAATGTGTATTCTCTAAGTAGCTCACAGAGGGCTGGAGAGATGGCTCAGTGGATAAGAGCACTGTCTGCTCTTCCAGAAGTCCTGAGTTCAATTCCCAGCAACCACATGGTGGCTCACAATCATCTATACTGGTCTGATGCCCTCTTCTGGCCTGCAGGTGTACATGCAGATGGAGCAAACTTGCATTAAATAAATAAATAAAATCTTTAAAAAGCCGGTCATAGAAACCCTTACCATCCGTCCTGCCTTTCTGTCTGGGAAGCTGGCCACAAAGACCATCATCACATAGTGTGTGATAAGGGTCTCCTCACTCCGGTAGGATCTTAGCCCATAGCCTGAAGTGGAAAAGCTATACAGAAGACACAAATTTACTAAGACAGGCCTTGCCAGGCTTTCCCACCCAGTTTATTAGCAATCACACCTGGGCAATAAAGTCTCCATAAAACTCTGAAGGACAGGGTTCAGAGAGCTTCCAGACAGCTGGCTGTTGGAGCTCTCTGCGGAGGGGCAGCTCTGAAGAGGACATGGAAGTGCCACGTGGCCCCCTTCCACTATGCATTTTGTCAAATTTCCTTTGTTGTATCCTTTATGATAAAACATTAAAACCCCATTGCCTTTCCAAATTCCCTGGGGGGCCTGAGCAAATAAATTGAACGTAAGGAGGGAGCTGTGTGGAGCTGAAGGCTGCTCCAGATTTGTTCCTTATTTTCCTTGGGCCCCATTCTAAACAGGGAAGAATGCTGGAGGGTAAGACAAGAAACAATATTCTAAACATCCATTTCCTTCACTTTTGCTAATGTTCCATTGCCCAAAACCAAGTCTCATGGCCAAGCTCAACGTCACTGGGGCAGGATGGCTGCTCTTCCCATATGTTACTGAACAGAAACAGAACAAATTTCTATTGCAAGGTTGCCAAAGTTTGGGCTTGGCTTTCAGGTGCCAAATTATGTATTCCGAACTACAAAGCAAGAGAGCAAGCAAATGTTGTGGGGCGTGTGCAGCCGCAACCTGCAGCTTACCTCGTCATCCACTGTGGAGGGGGGTCATGCGGACTGAGCTCTCAGCCTGTGGGTCTGACACCACCTCTGAGTACCGAGGGTTAGAACTGAGTTGGTTTTGTGTGTGTGTGTGTGTGTGTGTGTGTGTATGTGTGTGTGTGTACTGGGTAAGGGTTCCCCTACACAGTGGGTGACCTGACTGCAGGGTGGATGTCAGGGAGTGATCTCTGCATCTTTGAGGGTCATAGAAATGTTGTGTGAAAATAGGCAGATCAGTCACTTTGTTTCTCTCTTTAGAATGTAGACTAAACCCAGCTAGGCTTAGTCTCCACTGTCTTTAGATCTAGTTCCTAAGGTTAGACCCATGAGCTACTGAGGGAGGCAGACCAAGTCAGCATGTCCAGGGTTGTCTGTGACCCCAGGAAATGCTGCCATATAGATCTTTGGGAGATGCAGTAATACAGAAGTGTCATTGCGCTCTGTCTCATTGTCACCATCCCCGTCTTCCCTTCATGACAAAAGCTAATTGCCAAGCACTTTTAGCTGAGGTGATATGTAGTGGTGTCTGCCACCTTCTTGTCCCCTCTATTTCCTATCAGACCTCCACCCTGGCCACCAAGTGTGTCCCTTACAGAGTACCAGGTCCTTCTCAGCAGTTCTACCTTCAGATCTACCCAAGATCTCCCGCAGTGACGAAAACCATCTTGGCAATCATGACAACTGTGTGGCCACAGGCAATGGCCACCATCCCCGCGGAAGGTCTACGTGTGTAGTGTGGCTTAGCAGGAGGGAAAGCCGATGTTGTGTCTGGACACCCGGCCTCTGGAATGCAGAACCACACAGCATCCAGACACCATGTGGCAGGCAGAGGAACGGCGTCAGGGGTACACATGTGAAACCCCAGGAGCTGAGGAAAAGGCTGCCTTGGCAAAGGGGACCTCACAAACGGGATTAAGGATCATGAAGTTAAAGGGTTACTCTGGCTTATTTAGGTGAGTCCACTGTGATTACTCTAACGATGACGCAGCAGATGACAGGGGGACTAGACGATGGAAGCAGAGCTTGGAGGGCTATGCACAGTCAAGGGTGATGGCAGCCTCCGGAAGCCAGGGAAGACAAGGAAGCAATCCCCGTCCTCCAATCTCCAGGAGCAGCACAGCCTTGCCAGCTACCTCACACTCCCGCCTTCCCCACTGGGAGAGACTGCTGTTTGAAGTGGGGGTTTGTTACCAGAACAAAAGGAAGCGGGCACAGGCAGCAGGTGTTTTAGGACGGTCAGAAAACCCTCAGCACTCCTTCTAGCCTTTTCCTTCCTTATGCACAGTTGCATGTGCGCATGCACGTTTGTGTGTACGGAGGTGCACAAGGGTGTACATGTATGTAGCGGTCAGAGGATAACCTCAGGTGTCATTCTCCAGAACGCCATCATCTCCTTGGATACAAGTTGCTCGCTGACCTGGAACTCACCAATTAGGATAGACTGGCTGGAGAGTGAGCCCGGGCATTCGTGGGTCTCCACTGCTCCCACAGGGATGACAAATGCACACCACCTCATCTAGCATTCTTACGTGGGGTCCGGGGATTGAACTCAGGTCCTTGCGCTTGCAGGATAAGCATGTTACTAATGGAGCCATCTCCCCACCTGGATCCTCTCTCTTCTCCACACTTCTGGCCTCTGGGAAGGTCCTTCTCCTTTCTAACATTTCACACAGCAACAAGAGAAATAGACATTTAGGAACAGGGAAGCTGACCTTTTGGGACAAGCCTTTGACATTCATATCTTTTATTTAAATACTATTTTAACAGTTTCCCACTTAAACCATGGCTATAGATTGGACTCAGTCATCCCAGGCAAATGAGAAATACCAACTTGGGGCTCCTGAGAATGGCACCTTGCAGATGACTACAGTCAAAGAGAGACCGTGAGGCCCACTTCACCCACTCGACAGCTGGAGAATCTGTGGCTGGAATGGGGGGCTGTCTGGGAGCTCCAGCAGGCTGAGGATGTCACAGGCAGGCCGGGGCTCCTGGCTCTGCGCGTGTCCTGCCATCAAGGCTGCTGCTGATACTGGCTCTCAGTGGCCGTGTAGAAGTCATCCAGCACACTCTGGATGTATTCGAAGGTGGGCCGTTCCTCTGGGCGGCTCTTCCAGCAGCGGGTCATGATATTATAGAGCTCTTCTGGGCAGCTGTCGGGTCGAGGCATACGGTATCCGTGTTCTAGTGCCCGGATCACCTCTGGGTTTGACATGCCTGAGAAAGAGGTTTGGCATTAAGTGGGGGTGTGGGGGCGGGTGGCAAATGGAGCTGCAGTTACCATCTGACTGTGTGGGGAAGTACAGAAACTAACTGTCCAGTTGCTGAGTTTGTCCACCCACTAAGCCATGACAGACTCTTGTTGTTGTTGTTTTGTGAGACAGCATTTCTCTGTGTAGCCCTGGCTGTTCCCAAACTTGCTCTGTAGACCAGTCTGGCCTCAAATTTGGAACTCAAGAGGTGCCTCTGCCTCTGCCCCTCTGCCTCTGCCCCTGCCTCTGCCTCTGCCCTTCTGCCCCTCTGCCTCTGCCCCTCTGCTCCTCTGCCCCTCTGCCCCTCTGCCTCTGCCCCTCTGCCCCTGCCTCTGCCTCTGGGGTAAAGGCAATGTGCCACTTCTGCCTGGCAACACAACTCAGCCATCTCTCCAGCCCAACATCAGACCTCTTCAGGAGGCAGAACACTAACCGACCTGCTGTTTCTGCCACTCTTGGTCTGTCTGTCTGTCTGTCTATTTTTGTTTTTGAGACAAGGTCTTACTGTGTAGCCCTGACTATCCTGGAGCTCACTATGTAGACCAGGCTGAGATCCACCTGCTTCTGCCCCTGCTAGGATTAAAGGTGTAGGCCACCATTAGTTTGGTTAATTGCAGCCTCAGGCACCTAAATGGATATAGGTTTTATCATCCACGGTTTGGATATTACTAGTATACCCACAAAACAAGTGGCCAGATTCAAGGTCACTTTGAATAGGATCATTTCCTTATTCTAAGTTTACAGTTGTTATCCATAAAGACAACCATGAAATACCTATGATCACCAACATAGGTATCATAGGGGCTGAAAAGTTTTTTGCAGTGATTAAGTGCAAAAACAAACAAACAAACAAACAAACAAACAAACAAACACCTTAAACATCTTGCTTGGACAGGTATATATCACCTCAAGTGAACCAACCCAAATTTCCACAGCTCATTTCCTACCAGGACAGCCGTCCTCGACTCTCTGCTTCTTGTGAAATGTGGCCCAGTTCATCAGCTTCTCTATGTTGCCAGTGCCCCCAACCTATCCCAAGATGCCCGTGTGCCAGCTTATTCACAAACGCTCATCCATTCCCACTGAACCGAAGCCTGCTCCCTCAGATTTGTTACTTATTTATTTTTATTTTATGTGTATAAGTGTCTTGCCTCCACCTGTCTATGTGCATATATACACCAGGTGTGTTCTGGAGCCCTCGGAGGCCAGAACAGGACATCAGACCCCCTGGAACCAGAGTGACAGGTGGTTGTGAGCTGCCATGCGGGTGCTGGGAACTGGACCCCTGTGCTCTGCAAGAGCAGCCAGTGCCCCTAAACTCTGATCCCTCTCTCCAGCCTCAAGCATACATCTCTTAAAAATAGAGATCATCCCAGGTGTGATGGGACAGCTTAGTAACAGAACTTGGGAGGCGGAGGCAGTAGGTTTCTGGGACTTCAAGGCCAGCCTGGTCAACGTACCAAGTTCCGGGCTAGGCGGGGTTACAGAGTATGAGCTTAAATAAAAAAAAAAAAAAAAGCTGACGTCCTCCCAGTGTCATGCTATCTAATGGCTTCCTAGACACTTCAGTGGATACCCACATTCGCCACCACACCCAAGCCCTGTCAGCTTTGGCCTCTCCAGATCTTTCTACCTCCTGCTCAGAGAGCTGAAATCTGGTTGCTTGGGTGCAATGAGGTGTGGGAAAGAAGAAACGGCCAACAAGTCCCTTATACACAGCCTGGGGAATGGTGGGTGGTGGTACCTTTGATGGAAATGAGAAAAGCAAAGAGAGGTTGGGAGAAGATCAAGAGCTGAGTTCAATAGACATCTGACAAGATGGACCATTGCCAGGTTGGGCTCTAGATGCACCCCTAAACCCATGTCCCTTTCTGTACCTGGGTAAGGGATCCGGCCATAGGTGACAATTTCCATCAGCAGGATACCAAAGGACCAGACATCCGACTTGATGGTGAAGGAACCAAAGTTGATGGCTTCAGGAGCTGTCCATTTGATGGGGAACTTGGCTCCTGCAGGGTTGGACAGAGCAGTGTCCAGGGCGCGTCTGCGGAGCAGTGAGGGCTAGGGCTCTGCTAGGGTGAGGGGAGTCGGGACAGGGACGGACACTGGCCCCTGCAGTGATGTCTTGGCAGTGGACATCTGTCTTAAGGACAGGCAGCTGAAGCAAGGAGGAGTGGGCCTGTGGATATAAAGTGGAAGCCCACTCTGGGGCCACCTCTTTGATTTGGTTGATGCTTGGTGAGCTATAACTTTGAAGAGTGGAGTCACAGTGGTCTTTGTGGGTGGAGGAGCTTGAGGGGGGCCCGAGTCCAGGTCACAGCTGATACCTTAGCCCACCCACCCAGCCGAGGGGTGCAGGAGAGGGCTAGAACTGTTGTCTGAGGTTTGTCCTAGTCACTGAGTGTCTCTTCCCTACTCCTCCATCCCTCTAGCATGGATTTGGTTACCCATTTGTGGGTATTTGTCTTAATTACAGTCTGATTGGTGAACATGGTCTATAGGACCTGCTATATAACTGCTATGTATAACAGCCTATATAACTGCTTCCTCGATTCAGGATTATGCTCTGATAAGCCCTCTGTGTAATGGAAACACTTGTGCTTTTAGGTGGGCCATAAAACTATTTTAAAAAGTGTATACTGAGCCACTGGTAAGTAAAAGGCCATCTGTATGTTCTTTGGAATTCGGCGAGGCTTGTGTTACGGCTAAATACATGACCAAGTACTGAAAATTCTCTCTCAGCCTTAAATGAGACCTCCACATCACACCCTCTCCTTCCAAGGCTCAGAGCTCACCAGGAAGAGGCAGCAGAGTCTAGAGCCAGAGTCTGTGGAGGACAGATGTTTGCCCTTTTCTGTCTCTCCCACAGGTGTGCACTCTGACCTCACAGCCCTTCAGGAGGGCAGCTTCCCCTACCTTCCCGAGCCGTGTACTCATTGTCCTCGATGATCCGCGCCAGGCCAAAGTCAGCAATCTTACACACTAGCGACGCAGAGACCAAGATGTTGGCGGCCCGGAGGTCTCTGTGGATGTAGTTCCTCTGCTCAATGAAGGCCATGCCCTCCGAAATCTGCACCCGGAAGAGACAGTGTCATCCTCATACATTAAAGCCACACAGAATCCACCCTAGGAAACAGAAATGTCTGCATTGGCCCATTATTATTGCTATTGTTAATTTTGTCAGAGGGATCCTGGGCTCTGACGGGCACTGCTCTGCCTGCCCAGGCTGGGGGTGCTCTCAAGGCCTGGCTCAGCTTGTGGGCTTCTTTAGAACGTCAAAACTTCTGGAGAATCTTTTGAATGTCCTCAAAGAACAAGCAACGTGGATGTTTTCCCAGGACCCTCTGCCTGTGTTTGGACCAATGTACCAGAGAGAGCTTTACGTCCCTGTTCCCAACACTCCTCCCCCCAGAAAATCCCGCCTCAGAATCTTCTCTCTTCACTCTTACACTCGCCTCATCCTCCAGCTTGGAAAATTCGCTTGTTCATCCAACAGAAATCCTCACACTGTCTTTGGTCATGGCCATGCAAGTGTGAACACCTCAGAGAAAAGGCAAGACAGGGTAGACGCACGTGCAGAGGGCTGCACTGGACGGTCAGGGGAACTACGGGGGGGGGGCATTTTAGCAGGATGGAATGGAATGACCACAATAACAGGCGTGTTGAATTAGAACATCCTGGCCGGGCAGGGAGAACACCAGCTGCAGCAGCCAGAGCATGAGTGCTCTTAGAACCGCATGGGCTTCTGGTGGAAAGACAGATGAATGTGACTTGGAAATTTTCTTATTTACAAAGGTCAGGAAGGACAAAAGAGGTGGAAGATGAACCTCGGTTGCCCAGAAAGCAGCACGTACAGTTTACAAAACGACCTCGGAGCCTGGTGATGCCGGAATCCACGCTCCCCTTTACAGAGATGCTTCTACTGTGGGCTTTGAACCAGGATGACTACAGACAGTGCAGGCTGTATCTGGAGGCCTGTGCCCAGGGCAATTATCAGATGAGGTTATCTGGGGAAGCCGGGTGGCAGAGCATGATCACAGACCAAAGCAGAGCCAGCCAGTGAACGCAAAGCCTGAGGCCACCAGATAGTGCAATAGCAAAGGATGGACAGCAGGGGGCGCCAAAGGCAACGGAAACAGGTCCAGCTTTCCGAATGAACTCTCAAGACTGATTTTGTGTGGAATAGAGGTTGTGGTGGAGAGCATGGGGAATTTATAGGGAATCCTTAGGAAGACACTGTAACTTATATATCATAAACTGATAAACATATAGCAGGGTTTTTTTGTTGTTTACCTTGGGGTGGGGAGGTAATATTGCTGTCTCTTTCCACAGGGGGAAAGTGAAAGTCCAGAGAAATAAATAACCAGCCCATAGCTGCACAGCATGTAAGTTTCAGACCCAGGGCCATGAGCTATGGCTTTGCTGAGTCCACTGGCCCAGGGCTCTCACCCAGCCTCTGCGCCTAGTGCTTTCCCACTGGCGTACACTCACGTCGCTGGTTCTTACGTGAGCTCCATGGGGACGGTATGCTAACTCTGTTGGGAGGCAGGGAGCATCATGGTTAAACGACTCCAGAGGTGGACCAGCCCAACCTGACCCCCAAGCTCTGAGACCTCAAGCTTGTCTGCTGGGGCTCACAGGGAGATTAACTTCTAAGCTTGTACCTTGGGTGAGGGCAGTGGCCGCCACCTAGCGCTCACTCCAGAGGTGGCTAGTAATGCCACCAAAATGGCCAAGTGCCCTGCTCAGAGCCTCACTGGCAGAGCTGGGACTAACAGACACCCTCCATGTCACCCAAACCTTACGCTTGTAGAATGTTGCTTCTCAAACGTTTTTCAACTGTGCAACTGGTGTCAGGTGTCCCTGGGATCTGACGGTAATGAACTTGATGGTAAAACCACCAGGCAGGTCCCCAGGTTCTCGGACTTAGGTCTGCTTCCCAGAGCGTCAGGGAATCACAGAACTGGTAAGCAGATCCCAGCCCAGGGCTTGGTGTGTGTGTATGTGTGTGTCCTGCTGGGAATTGAACCCAGGACCTCGTGTGCTGGGCAACCACGTGCTAGTCTGCCATGGGACTGCATCCCAGCCTCTAGCCCAGGACTTGTTCTCAGATTGTCTGTGAGTGGTCAGACAAGAGGAAGGTCACAATGAAGGCCACTCTCTGCCAACTTCAACAGCAATAGCTCTCCTCCTCTTTAAAAACTTTTATTATTTATTTATTTATTTTTCTTTTTTTGAGACACAGTTTCTTTGTGAGGCCCTAGCTGTTCTGGGATTCACTTTGTGGCCTTGAACTCACAGAGGTCTGTCTGTTCCTGTCTTCTGAACACTAAGATCAAAGGTGTGCACCGCCACTGCCTGGCTCTTTTATGTTATGTGCATTGGTCTTCGACAGCATGCACGTCTGTGTGAGGGTGCTGGATCCCCTGAAACTGGAGTTACAGGCAAGCGTGAGCTGCCATGTGGGTGCTGGGAATGAGGTTGGGTCCTCTGGAAAAACAGCCAATGCTCTTAATACTGAATCATCTGTGCAGCCCAGGAGTAGCTCTCTTAAGACACACACACACACACACACACACACACACAATATATATATTATATATATAATATATATTATATATATAATATATATTATATATAATACTTAATATTTATTAAGATATTAATATATAATATTTAATATTATATATTAATATATAATATTTAATATTATATATATATAATGTATGACAGGATTTCTCTGTGTAGCCCTGGCTGTCCTGGACTCACTTTGTAGACCAGGCTGACCTCAAACTTACAGATTTGCCTGCCTCTGCCGCCCAGAGGGCTGGGATTACAGGCGTGCACTACTGTGCCTAGCAACATATATATGTGTGTGTGTGTGTGTGTGTGTGTGTGTGTGTGTATGTGTGTATGTGTGTGTGTATACACATATATATTTGTTTATTTATTTATTACATAAAATATTTTTCACCAATAAAGTTGAGGCTAAAAACAGACATCAAACTTGAAAGCTACATTTGTGATGCAATTCTCCCACTGGACTGGGAAACTGAGAACATGAGTAGGTCTGAGGTCACAAAACCAGGTCCCCACGTAGTACCCTGTCCTCCCTGGGCTCAGAATCAACCTCTGCTTTTGGGTGGACCAAGACCAGAACATCTCTCTGACCTTGTTTTGTTTTTTTCAGCTGTGAAACAGGGAGAGTGTGGCTCTATTTTTTGAGACAGGGTCTCATCAATTCCAGGCTGACCTGGAACTCACCACATAACTGACCATAACTGTACCTCTGATCCTCCTGCCTCCATTTCTCAAATATTCAGGTTAATTACAGATGTGTACCACCACATCTGGGTTATGTGGTGCTGGGGATCAAACCTGGGACTTCGTGTGTGCTAGGCAAGGCTTGATGGTTATACTTTAGTAACAGGCCGGACCATTGTTTCCTAGAGGACTGGGGCCTACTGGGCTGGCAGTGCCAGGGCTCGATTTCCATACTCCTCTGACATTCAGGGCTCTGAAAGCAGAGCTTCCGCTGACACCTTGCCAGCAGTTCTGGGTCCCTGGCATTTGCATTCTCAAATGAGCTCTGACCTGGGCCTCCTCACCAGGCTCAACCCTAGGCTCAGCCGCAACCCAGCCCTCCTCAACCCCTACTGGGCTGCATGCTCTAGCTGACCAGGCTCAGTCCCTTCACTTCCTTTTTGGACTTTTGTACAGGCTGTTTCTTTTATCTAGACCTCCAACCCTACCCCTCTGCATGCGTGGAATTTCCTCCCAGAGGCCCCTTCCTCAGTGAAGCCTTCCCTGATGGCTCCTGGACCAATCCCCACAGCACCGCTGTCCACCAGGCTCTCCCCAGGACAGCAGATAGCATGAGACAGGGCTGGAGGAAAGGAGCCATGCAGGAAATGCAGTTGGGGTGGGGGAGCAAAAGAGAAAGAATTTTACTGTTTTTGTATAGTTGGGAATAGAACCCAGGAAAGCTCTGTACCGCTGAACCATTTTTGTTTTGTTTATTTATTTTAAATGACCCCCCCCCCTATTTTTTGGGACAGGGTTTCTCTGTGTAGCCCTGGCTGTCCTGGACTCACTTTGTAGACCAGGCTAGGCTCCAACTAATAGAGATTTGCCTGCCTCTGCTTACTGAGTGCTTAAAAAGTCACCATGCCTGGCTTTAAATGGGGTTTTAAGATGTGACCCTAAGGTTTCTTTACTGAATTCTTGCTCTTCAGACTCTGAGCCAGGACCCTGGGGGCAGTAGGCTTTTAAGAGAGCCCATTGTTTTAGAGCTGTGGCCTCATCTGTAAGTGGCCTGTCTGAAGCCAGCAAGGTTTGCCATTTTCATTGTTGTTGCAGCCATCCCTTCCCTGGAATCAGCCCTGCAACTCAGGCCAGCGGAAGAACCTCCCTGGGCATCACTTTTCTCCTCTACAGCTGCCTTTTTTTTTTTTTTTTTTTAATTAGACAGGGTCTGAAGCACAAATCTAGCCTGGAACTCCTGATCTTCCATCCTCTGCCTCCTAAGTGCTAGGATTACAGTCATTCACCATCATGCCCAGTTTGTACTTAAATTCTTTACGCCTCAGTTTCAGGTCTGTAAGATGGGATGACAGTTGCCTTCCTGCCACCAGACTCTTACATTTGCCTGCCAGGACGCATCCCTGTCATCTTCCATTAACTCTGGGCTTGGCTGCTGTGGTTAGCTTTGCTAGCAGGGTGTTAACGAGTCAGTGCAAACAGAGGTTCAGCCACTGCCGCCACCTTGGATGGTTCCGTCCTGGAGCTTTGATACTGGGCTGTAAAGAAGCTGTGTTGAAATACTGAAGGATGAGGGGTGACATGGAGAGACCTTTTAAGGATGACTATCACCTTGGATATCCTTACATCACCTCAGGTCACAGAGTGGTCTACCTAGCCTGCTGTAGTCAGTCCAGAGAATCATGGGAAATACTAAATGTTATCATTTCAGGCTACTAAGCCTTGATCTGTTACAAAAGAATGGATAGCGAACACATCTGATGACATAGCTCAAATGTAGAGTCCTTCTCTGGCACGTAAGAGGCCCTAGGCTCCAAAAACTAACCAGCAAAATCATTCCAGGATCTGAAGAGATGGCTCAGTGGTTCAGAGCACTGGCTGTTCTTCCAGGGGTCCTGGGTTCGGTCCCAGCACCCACACAGTGGCTCACAACCATCTGCAACTCCAGTTCTAGAAGATAAGACACCTCTTCTGGTATGGAGGGCACCAGGCGTACATGTCCTACACTTATATGCGGGCAAAAGACCCGTATACATAAAACATTCATTCCAGTGACGTGAGCACTCTATGAGTTGGTCCATATGAAGAACAGCCCATATCTGTGGGTTCCGCATCTGCAGATCCAACCAAAATGACACATCAAGAATATTTTTAAAACAATAGCATCTTACGTTCAGTGTCTACAGACTTTTAAAATGATTATTATCCCCTTAAGCAAAATAACAGCTGTTTACATAGTATTTATGTTGGATTCCACGAGCTATCTAGATGTGCTTTCAGCAGTATGTAGGAGAACGTTCCTAGGCTATTTGCAAATATCCTATTTTCTATAAGGGATTTGAGCATACACAAGTTTTTGGTATCCATGGGGTCCTGGAACTAGCCCTTGTGCACGTGGTGGGGTGAGTATTTACACAAAAGACACAGAGCACTCAAATGGACTCATTTTTCCTGTCACCTTTTCTAGCTGTCATTGGTGCAGCTCACCTGGGCTGAGAAGTCAATGAGTTTTGGCAATGGCTGCTTGCTGCCTTCTTCACTCTTCAGAAAGTCCAGCAGGCTTCCTGCAGAGGGCAGTGAGAAGGAACATGAACTACTAGCCCTCAGTGAGAAATAATTAACATCTTTCATCGTGGTAGAGATGTTTCCTCTTTGCAGTACAGGAATTGAACCAAGGACCTCACACACACTCACTCTACCACTGAGCTTTATTTCTCCTCCTGCTCCTCCTCTTCCTCCTCCTCCTCTTCCTCCTCTTCTCTTTCCTCCTCCTCCTGCCTTTGTTTTTTTCAAGACAGGGTTTCTCTGTGTAGTCTTGACTGTCCTGGAACTCTCATTGTAGAGCAGCCTGGCCCTGAACTCAGAGATCTGCCTGCCTCTGCTTCCTGAGTGCTGGAATTAAAGGCCCTGCCACCAAACCCTGCATAACTTTCTTCTAGAGATGGTGTGTTACTATGTTGTCCAGGCTGGTCTCCAAGTCCTGGGCTCCATTTTTTTCACTTCAGCTAGCAGAGAAGCCACAATTATTCTGACTACCTCGACTATTCTGTAACTAGCAGTATTCATCACTGTCCGGCTACAGTGCTAGAGTTTAAGAAACATTTACTCACTGCTGCTAATGTCTGAGCTCCCAGTGTCTGAGCTTGGATTTTTCTGAAAGTGCTTTTTGTTTGCAAGCTAGCCCTTTGACTGATGCAGTCTCTTGAGACTGGGTGCTCAGGGCCTGGCTTTAGAAAACTGGTTGATTGTAGATTTATAGATTTGTAAATCAGAAAAGGTTTTGAGATTTCAAGTCACATATGTTGTATGAGATGTTTATCCAAAAATGAGCAGGGAATGAAATTGACTACAGACTAGCTGTCTTTAAATTAATTAATAAATCAATAATAATAATAAAAATAAAAGCAACTCTAAGAAGCCAGGTGCGTGTGTCTCCACATCTGTGACCCCAGCACTTGAGCGGATGAGGCAAGAGGCCTGCTGTGAGATTGAGGCTAGCCTGGGCTGCGCCATGAGTGCCAGGCCAGCCTGTGTTACACAGTGAAAGCTTTTCTCAAACGTCCCTGAGATATGCTGAATAATCACAGGGCAGGGTGACACAAGCTCAGTAGCCTGAAAAATGAAGTGACAACATGAACATTTCCCACAATTCTGTGGGTTGATCACGGGGGACTCGCTTACTGTACAGGATGGAACGTTCCAGACAGCCTTTTCTTGTCCCTTAGTACTCCAAGCAGGCCTTCTTTACCGCCCAGCACCAAGGTTCCAAGGTACAAGTCACAAGGAAGCCCTGTGCCTCTTCTGCTGCCCGAAAGCTCTGCAGCCCCCTGCCTTTCCTCTCCACAAACCACCCTTCGAATGGTCTTACTCCGTGAGCCAGGCTGGACTGTTGGGGCTCTGTGAGGACTTGCTGGCCGTCCCAGAAGAGCCAGCTGACTCCTTGAGTCTGAGAGCAGGCAGCTCGGACCACAGCCCATCCTTACGCACTCACCTTTGGCCATGAACTCCGTGACGATAAAGATGGGCTCCTGCGAGACCACCGCGTGCAGCTTCACTAGTTTATCATGCTGCAGCGTCTTCATCAGGTTGGCCTCTGCCAGGAAGGCCTCTACGGACATGCTCCCCGGCTTCATTGTCTTCACAGCCACTTTGGTGTGCTTGTTGTAGGTGGCTGGAGAAATGTGCGAAGCGAGGGAGGCGGTTAGGATCCAGCAGCCCTGGAGGGACCCTCCCTGCCCATCTTAGTCCTTTACGACAGAGAGAGGCCAACACCTCGGTCTCAGCTGTGGGCTGGAGACCGAGTCCCTGCTCCCTGGCTGAGTGCAACTGAACACATTGCCTAAGTTCTCTGGGCTGTGGTTTCCTCACTTGCTACGTGGACGTGATAGGCACTCACTCTGCAGGGCTGTTTGCAGAGTGAAAAAGTCTCTCTGGGCTCGGGGCACACACCTGCCATCCTGGAACTCTCAAGGTTGTGAAGGAGGAGGACTGGCAGCTCCAGGCCAGCCCATGTCTCAGAAAAAAGGGCTTGAGCCTGGGGCTCAGGGTACAACGCTCACCTCGCACATGCAAGATGCTGCGTTTGATCTCCGGTACTATAAAATCACAGTAATAATGGTAGTGACCCCCAAACCACCAATTAGATCGTGACCCAAGACTGCACACACAGTGTTTAAGCTTAACACTGCCTTGAAATAAATACCAGAGTCACTGTCCCACAGGCCCTGCTCGGCCTGCTCATGTCCACATTTCTGTCCTTGTTATCCACCAAGGTCACCCCAGCACACACTCAGACTAAAGACTCAACCAGGAAAGTACTCTGCCACTGAGCTACGGCCCCAGCCCCTTCTCACTTTTTTTTGTTTGTTTTGTTTTGTTTTTTGAGACAAGATTTCTCTTTCTTTCTTAAAAATAAAATAAAAGCAGGCTGTGATGGTGCACGCCTGGAATCCCAGCACTCTGGGAGGCAGAGGCAGGCAGATTTCCATGAGTTTGAGGCCAGCCTGGTCTACAAAGTAATTCCAGAACAGCCAAGGCTACACAGAGAAGCCCTGTCTCGAAAAACCTACATAAATAAATAAAAAGAAAGGAAGAAAGATATCACTCTGTGTTTGTGTGTAGATCAGAGACCAATCTTTGCCAGCAGCTCCCTCTTCCACTGTGGGTTCCGGGGTTTGAACTCAGATTGTCAGGTTTTTGCAGCAAGCCCTTTTTACCCCCTGAGCCACCTCACTGGCCTCACTCTGGCTTTTATGCACTGACCACCCTGAGCACACGTGTCCCTCAAGTTCTCACCTGTGGGGACTTGCCACACACTGTTCTCTCGCTCCCTCCCACCCTGCTTCATTTGATGGCTCTTGTCCTACACATGCTTTTCTTTCCACGTGTGCCTTGGATACCAGGAAGCTCAAATCCAGATCTGTGGTCTTGCTGTAGTGAGAGTGTGTGGCCTCATGGGACATTTTTTTTTAAGGGATTTTTTTTTTTTTTAATTTGCCCAACTTTGCTACTGAGATCTGTCTTTCTTCCTTACATTTCCTTATAGCTTCATTCTTTTATTCAAGGTCTGGCATGTAGCAGGCTCTTGGGAAACGCGGTTGACACAGAGGCTTTTGAAACTTACTTTATCTGGCTGAATATGTGCATCTCTACAAGCTGCGTCCCTCCCATCTGCCGCACAGGGGAGTGTGAACACAGTGGGCAAGGCCTGGTGAGCATCTACCTCCCCAGGAAACAGTAACTTCAGGTTACTGGGGCAAGGACCACAGGGGCGTGCCAGGCCTTTCTGGTGTGCCACCATGTCTGGGAATGTCACTGGGCGTTGTGGCTCATTATCTGAACAGCTTGCCAGCACTGGGCTCACTTGAAAACCCACACTTTCCCCCACTATGGATTTCATTCATCCCAAGACAGCCCCACGAGGTAGACTGCCCCAACTCCACACAACAGAAGGACTTCCCCATCCAGGACTCGGGTCTCCTGAAGGGCAGTTCTTTGACCCTCAAGCCCAGCCACAAAGGCAAAATAGTGATTTCCCAGAAGACAATTTGGTTTGCTTATCTGAGGAGTGGCCCTCTGTGGTCATTATTTAAATTCTCCTCTGCTGGGCGGTATCCCCAAGCTCTCAGCCCTCCCAGCACTGGCCTGTGGACTCCCGCCCCAGCTCCTTACCCATCCACACTTCTCCAAACTGCCCAGCTCCGAGTCTCTTCTCCATCTGGAGGGATTCTCGAGGGATCTCCCAGGCATCCTTCTCCCATGGCTTCTGGGGTTTGGGAGATACACAGGGCACTGACAGCTTTTGGCAGAGCCCGTCTTTCCCCTCTGAAACAGAGTACCCAGTCAGTCAGCAGGTGGTACGTCCCCCAAAGAGCAGAGCGTGATGAAATGCCTGTGTATACCTCCAGCCTTGTGTCCAACAAGCCTAAACCTTCAGAAGTGCCCAGAGTGACTGTTACCTGGCGAGTCCAGGAAGATCTCTGAGTGCCTCTGAGTGCAGAACTGTGTGACTGGGAGTCTGAGGGACAGGCCTCTCTCAGTGGGGGATAGTGGTGCAATACAGTTCTTGCCTAGCATGTACTAGACACTGGTTCCATCCCCAGAACCAGACAACATTGAAAACGAAGCCATGGTGGCTAGTGACTGCATCCTGGCCAGGCTGCACTGTGCAATGGTGACCAGCTCAGACTCTGCAGTCGAGTGTGGAGGCATAGCCTTGGGTAGGACTCACTCTTGTAGTGGACCACAAGTTCCTGTAGGCTGCCAAAGGTGCTCCTCGGAGAGATATAGAAGCCTCCACTGTCCAGTGTCCGGATCTTATAATGCTTCACCGTGTCTCCATGCTGGGGGTCGTAGTCTCGAACAGACAATGAGTAGCTCCCTGCATTGGTCCAAGAGAAGCTCCTCAGAATGGCACCTCAGAGGCCTGGCTACCGGATGTACCTTGACATCCTTATGGTGCCCTGTGAGGCCACTGCTGGCATCACCTGGGAACGTGGCCACCTGGGTGGAAGCTGAGGCATTGGGCTGCCTGGGTTCCCAATCCAGCTCCACAATTCTCAGCTGTGAACCATGGACAAATGACTACTTGGCCTTTTTTTGCCTCAGTTTCCTGACCTGTAAAATAAGAGTAGTCATGCCAGGCCATCTCATCACATTGCCCAGTGATTAACAGAAGTAACAGAAGTAATACTTGTAAATGACTTAGGCTAGTCAGTAAGCTGGCTATCATCTATCTGATCTATCAGCTCTCCATCCACCTATCATCTATCTATCTATCTATCTATCTATCTATCTATCTATCTATCTATCTATCTATCTATCATTCAGTCTATCACCTCTTATCTATTATCATCTCTCTATAATTCAATCTATCACACCTTATCTATCATCTATCTATCTATCTATCTATCTATCTATCATCTATCTATCATCTATCTGTCTGATCTATTTAATGAAGAAAAGGCCAAGATCCTATACTAATTTGGTAGGAAGAGTTATAGAAACATAAATAAAAAGAAAGAACAAAGAAAATCTGGTCTGATTACTAAAATGTGAAAAACACACTGTGGTCAGCTGCACAATGGTCCATGGTGTTCGCATGTGAACCCCTGCACCTGGGAATATGTGACCTTACATGACATGCAGTATCCGGGGGGTCCCTAGGGAATTCAGAAGGGTCTTTAACATAGGGAGGCAGTTAGTGAATGTTCGGGTGGAAGCAGGTGTTGGAGAGAGAAAGCCACACCTGAACAAAACAATGCTTCTGGCTTCTCAGAGCCCAAAAGGGCAGAAAATGAAATGGAGCCCACCCCCCAAAATGCAGCCTCTAGGAGGAGCCAGCGCCACAGACACCTCCCCAGAGCCCATCAAGCACAGACTCTTGCCTTCTAGAACCTTGAGGCGATACACATACACGCTCTGAACCTCCCAGCTTTCGGTAAGCTGTGACGTGGAGTGTCAGGTACACCAGTGACACACAAGTCTTCCAGTCTGTTCCACAGCTCAGCATGTATGAGCTTTGCTAACTAGCTTCTCTGCATTTCATTTCTTCTTCTTTTTTATAACAGTATAGTGTCATAGGATTTGAGGGAAGTTTTAAATTGCTGAGTGACAGCTGACAACATGCCACACTGTTCTAAGCATGCTGGCCAAATGAACAGCGAATGAATGGGAATAGTATGCATTTTAATAAATTAAAATTACACAATGGAGGAATGAACAGGAATGGTATGAGTTTTAATAAATTGAAATTGCATGGCTTGTATCATGCATTATAGCGAATAGCCTCATGAGGTATAGGTTTTATAGAATTATCAGCCTCATTTTATATAGGTGGGGAAACTGAGGTGGTGACATAATTCACCTGGAGTCACATAGCTGCTAAGTGATGCATTTGGGTTCTAAACCCAGCCAGTTGGCTCCAGAGCCCCTTCTTAGCCACCCTGTCCCAGTCAAGGGAAGCTTGGCAAGCTGGTGCTAGCAGGATCTGGGAGGCAGCAGAGTGCTTGGGACCTCCCTCTAAATCAGTCAGACCCCCAGCATACCCCCACCTCCGAGGGCGGAGGAAGCTAGCCCAGCCCACTCTCCCGCCCACAGGTCTGCCACAGGGCTGTTGGTTTCTCTGCTTCTCTGTAGAACTGGCCAGCCCAATCCCTAAGCTACCCTAGGCACAGATGGAGACAACAGCCTGGGCCTCCTTGAAGCCTAAATGCTCACTGACCTCAGACACAGACGGAATGACTGGTCTCAGACACACAGATGCCTTTGATGCCCCCAGAACCATGTGCCTCACAGTACCAAGTGGGTTACACTTTATACAGGTGGCCTGGTCTGTTCAAATCAAGCGTCTCTGAGTGCAAGCAAGAGCCAGGGACTCACTGCGCATGTAGACTCTGAGCTCATGGGGAGCCTGTGGCCCTGCTACCCTGGGGAAACCCACACAGGGGAGAGAGCCAGTCGGAACCATTCCATGTGGGCTGTGGTTTTGTTTTGTTATTTTTAATTTTTAATTTTTGGGTTTTCAAGACAGGGTTTCTCTGTGTATCCCTGGCTGTCCTGGAACTCACTCCATAGACCAGGCTGACCTCAACTTCAGAGATCACCTGCCTGTGTCTCCTGAGTGCTGGGATTAAAGTTGTGTGACACCACCACAGGGTGGTGTTTTTTGTTTTTTTTTTTTTTTAAACTCTGCTCACCTACTCAAGATGGGTCTGTTCCAGCATAGAAATTCCAGGACCAGATTCCTGACATCTCCCCATCATGATGTCTTCCCATCCACATTCCCCCAAAGAGCTTCCCCCCCTTACGTCATTATGGGGTAGGACATATGCATGTCACCCCATGCTTGTAGAGGTTGGAGGACAACTTTCAGGAGTTGATTCTTTCCTTTTACCAGGTAGATCCTGGGGCCTGAACTCAGCTTGTCAAGTGACATTAGGCATCTCCAGTAAGCCCTCTCATACTCCCACCGAGAGAATTTTAAGTGTTTTGGGAAGAGCTTTAACTCAGCCCACACTGTTTCCTCGCCAGGGAGGAATGGGACCTGTGGACAGGACATAGTAGTGCGGCTTTTTAAAAAATGAAGCCAGGGTCTAGTGGGGACCAAGTTTCAGCAAGATGTTAGTTTGCTTTCAGGGCTCAAACCACTCCTGTTGACTTCAGCCCGATTCTTCCGGGGACTGAACTGAGGAGAGCCACCCAGCACAGACCCTTAACCCTCCGCTCACTGGGAACAGCAAAGGACAGGAGAAAACCTGGCAGCATGGCCACTTGGCTGAGCTGTACAGTCTCCCCAGAGAATTTCCCTAGGTTGGAGGTGGCACCATGCCTGGGCACAGGAAGGGGGGGTGCTGGTATCACCTTTGGTGGTCTCACTGTCCCGGATCATGAAGGAGCCTAGGACATTGCCGGGAGCCAGGAGGTGGCGCTCTGCATCCTTCCGGCTGATACCTTTGAAGAACCACCTGCCGGGAATGAATGAAAACAGTGTGAGCCTCAGAATGCTCTGGCCTGGCCTGCTCACATGACACTCAGGCCATACAGAGCACAGCCTACTCGGAGGTCGGGATCCAAGCACCAGACTTCAGGTAGCATTATTTTTCTTACTTTTGGGGGTACTGGGGTAAGGGGAGGGTGTGAATGGACAACAGGTATTCTTTCTTCATTTTTTCTTTGCTATTTTGGGCACATACAGAAAAGTTCATGTTATAAGGAGCTTTTCTTCCCACCCTCACTAGAATAAGGAGCCGTCCATGTATCACAACGGGGAGAGCGTCCTACAGGCGTCAGTATGCCTCCGCCCGGCCACAGGCCTGCCAGGTGACTTTCATTCTACGGGTCTCTGTTTCCTCAAATCAATGAGGGAGAGAGACATCTAACATTCATCATTTTTCCCCCTCTGAGAGAGTGTCTCACTATATGGTTCTGCTGTCCTGGAACTCACTATGTAGACCAGGGTTGATCTTGAACTCACAGAGACCTGCCTGCTTCTGCCTTCCGAGTGTGTGAATAAGCCCAGCTCATTCGTCATTAAAATATGTATATATTAATATTTTCTCTCTCTCTCTCTCTCTCTCTCTCTCTCTCTCTCTCTCGTGTGAGCGTGTGCGAGCTGGTGACCATGGAGGCCAGAAAGGTGTCAGATCCACTGGAGCTGGAGTTCCAGGCAACTGTGAGCCTTCACGTTGGTGTTGGGCCCGGAGCTTTGACGCTCTGGAAGGGCAGCCAGTGTTCTTAGCCACTGAGCCCCGAGTCTTAACTCATGAAGATATTATTATGCACCTGGCTCTATGCAATTGTCACCTTTATTATTATGATTTTATAGTGCTCAAACTGGAGAGGCAAGAGGACAAGTAGCTTGTCTGGGGCCACCCAGCTTGGAAGTGGAAGAGACAGGATTAGAACCTAGGCAGGCTAACTACAGAGCTGAGGCGTGGGAGCTCATACTCCAGAGCAAGGCAGACAGCACATATGTGGACAACCAAAAGCAAACAAACAACAAACAAACAAAACAATCAAGGTCTCTTTCTGACAGTGGGATATGTTAGAAGGAAGCAAAAACAGGCTTTTCTGAGAGTCACGGAAGAGACCCATTTTGGACAGGGTCTTAGGACAGGTCTCTTCAGCCTGAAGCATGGGAAGGAAGCAGCCGAACCACGAGCCCCCGGATGGTTCCAGACAGCAGAGAGAGTGTGTGCAGAGGCTGAAGGGGAAGCAGGCCGGTCTGGCCCAGGCTGCCTTTTGGAAGACAGGGACGGAACACTTACTCCTCTGTCTCCAAAGTGTTAACTCGAGCCACATAGTTACTTGGGATGTAGCCTTCTTTCCGGGTGGCCAGGGATCTTGCCTTCCACCACTCCCCAGACCTAAGGCCAGGGAGGGAGAGAAGGGTCAGAGGGCACAGGAACCCTTCTTCAGCCTGCTGTGGCCCCCTGCTTTGGCCTGGAAAGCTCCCCCTCCCACACTCAGGAAGCCAGGAGGGTGGGCGGCAGGGCACCTAGCATGTGGCCAGGACTGGGGTAGGGGTGTGATATTCTCCACAGGAGTCTGGAGAGAAGCCTAGGTCTGCGTTGCAGACCAGAAGCTGGATTTTGGGATCCTTCTTTTCTTCCGTGGACCTGTGTTCTTGGCTGGACTACCCTGATCCAATCCAGGACCTGTGTCTAGGAAGCACTCACATTGGTTCAGATGGGACCCAGAAGAGAAGGCTGTGGGCTCAAGGGTTTGGCTACTCGTGACCAGGTCTCCTTCCAGAACCTCAGTACAATCTGAACTCCTGTAACAGCCCTTGGTGGTGAAGGCTATGCCTATCACCCTGGGATCTCTGAATGCAAAGCCTCCTGGGGGGTGGGGCAGCCTGCTGGGAGACCTAGAGTACAGGCACTTAGGCGTATATCCCTTAGGAAGGCTTTGCAGAGCGCCTGCCTGGGAGGCACAGTCCCTGTCTCTGGTTCGGTTACCCAGGAGGCAGCAAACCCGTCCTCCTGTTTGGCTAGCAGTCAGGCTCTCATTGTCCTTTACTCCCACCGTTACGGCAAGCTCTTTAGTGATGCAAAATAGGAGTGTAGCTAACCCCTGCAGGTGGGTGTGTCTCAGGGGGACCAGCTAGAACTCACTCCTCCAGGACCACCATCTGGTCTCCCTTCTGGAAGCTGAGGTCTTCACGGTGAATGGCCTCGTAGTCATACAGCGCGACCACAACGGTGTCCTCAGAGCCTGCCAGGAGATGCAAGGATGGGTCCCCATGCCACCTCCCATTCTGGACTCACTCCTCTGCCTGACTCTTATGGCAGCTGAGCAGCCTCCGGTGCTGGTTAAAGCCTTCAGGGCTTTGCGCACATCCCTGAACAATGTTCTAGAAACCCGAGGCAAGGAACTCAGGTAATTCAGACAGTATTCCAGGATACTGGTTATACTGCTTGTCAGCTCGACAGACTATAGAGCCACCTGAGAAGAGGGACTGACGAAGAAAGAATTGCTTAAATCAGATTGGCCTCTGGGCCAGTCTGTAGGGCATTTATTTCTTGATTGGTGGTTGGTGTTGAGGGTCCAGCCCACTGTGGGTAGTGCTTCTCCTGGACAGCTGGCTTTGGATGGTATAAGAAAGCAGGTTGATAAGCAACGTTCCTCATGATCTCTGCTTTAGTTTCTGTCTCTAGCTTCCTCCAGAGTTCTCGCCCTGACTTCCCCCAAGTGATAGACTGTGACCCAGGAATTGTAAGATGAAATAAACCTTTCTTCCTCCTTCCTCCAAGTTGCTTTCAGTTATAGTGTTTTATCGCAGCATCACAAAAACAAAACAACAAACAAAAACAGGAATAAAGATGTTTTTGACTTTTTTTTTTTCACCAGCTACAACTCAGAACGGGAGCTAATGCAATTTATGCGATGCCAGGACCCCTGCTTCCAGATACTCACCCTCCACCAGCCCTGGGGGCATGCTGTTGCTGTTGTTTGGCCCCTGCAGGAAGAAACAGGAAAAGGAGATGGGTCTGAAAGTGTGAGGAGCCTGTGTTGAAAAGGACACCGAAAAGCATCTCGCTCTGGCCCCAGGTCCTGGTAGGAGAGGTTACAGATGTAGGTGGTGTCACATGGCGTAATAAGGGGCGGAGTCTGCGCTTGGACGGAGATCTCCTAACTTGTGACTTGGGCCCTTGCCTTGGAATACTGGATTGATCCTCCCACACAGTGCGGAGACTGCTTTTTTAGAGATGGCTGAAGGTGCTTTGGGTCTACCAGGTTTCTCGTGAACAGACTCCTCCATGCATTCGGAGCAGTCAGAGTGTCTATTCAAAGGGGCGTGGCCACAAGGACCACAGGGTTCTAGGCATGACTTGGAGGACTTCACAGGCATTTCTGGGAAAACAGCTACTTCTGCTGAACATCACATTATTGAAGCTGGTCACCGTGGTGCACACGTGTAATGCCAGCATTGGGATCCCAAAGTGCCAAGCAGCCTGAGCCACACAGTGAGGTCCTATATTAACAAACAAGTATGCAAATGTATGCAAAACAAATCATCATATATTTCTATGAAACAAGTACACACATTGCCTGTGGTGGGAGATCTATGGAAAAGTGTTTTTACGTGTCCACAGAAAACTGATAGCGATTGTTACTTTTAGGGGATGCAATACTTGTGGGACTGCATAATTCATGGCTTTTGTTTGTTTGTTTTTGTTTTCTTGAGACAGGGTTTGTCTGTGTAGCCTGGCTGTTCTTGCCTTGCTTTGTAGACCAGGCTAGCCTCAAACTCACAGAGATCTGCCTCCCTTCCCAATTTATGACTTTATTTTCAACAAGAGGGTGCCTCATGTCACACACACAATGCCATTACACATTGGTTTGAGGAAGCATTAAGGGATACTTGGTTGGTTTTTTTGTTTTTTTTTTTTTGTTTGTTTGTTTGTTTGTTTTCTTTGAAAGAGTCTCAAAGGTTCTGAGATGTCCTGCAAGGAAGGTGCCTATGTCATCCAGGGTTTCGCAAACTGATCTGGTCTGGGCACACCTTCTCCGAGAAACACTTTCTTAACTCACCTCACCTCTGGGCCAGCACCATGCAGGAGGGAGCAACCTGAGCTCAGGAAGGACAGCCCAAAGGTTAGGAAATGACCCAGAATGGCTTACGGCAACAGTCTGTAACTGACTCATGATATGACCAGTATGACTACAGGCTGTGTTAACAGAGGCCAAGGGCAATGAGAGAAAGGTGACCACTCTGCATTCTTCTTCCCTTCCCAGGCACAGTCCAATTCCGAGCCTTAAAATTCCCCACTTAGAGAAGGACTCGTAGGACAGAAGTCTACTGCTCATGTCCTAAAAAAGAGGGCTCAGAAGGGCCAGACCTGGAGTAGCCTTTGTGCTGTGGACTGTCACTGCCCCCTGTCTGGGGCAGGCTTGGGATAAAGAAAGTTATTGTAACTGACCGCCTTCCAACATGAGGAAGAACTTTTAAAATTATTATTGCATGTGCTCTGTGAGTGCATGTGTGAGTGTGGATGCCGGGGTCATGGTGCACATATGTGTGTCAGACGTTATCTCCGTGGAGTCGGATTTCTCCTTCCACCTTTGTGTGGCCTCTGAGGCTTTAACTCAGGATGTCAAGCTTGCAATACAAGTGAGTTTACCCCTGACCCATCTCTCACTGACCTAGGAAGAACTAACTTACTTAACTCTTTCTATCTATCTATCTATCTATCTATCTATCTATCTATCTATCTATCT
>NW_026594152.1:1378417-1464222 GCF_907164565.1 Psammomys obesus | reverse complement strand
TCTATCTATCTATCTATCTATCTATCTATCTATCTATCTATCTATCTAGGCATTGGCGTTTTGCCTGCACATACATCTATGTGAGGGTGTTGTGAGCTGCCATGTGGGTGCTGGGAACTGAACCTGGGTCTTTTGGAAGAGCAGCCAGTACTCTAAACCACTGAGCCATCTCTCCGCCCCCTAGGAAGACCTTCTTAAGGGACCAACAGCTGAAGAGCTCACTTTGAGAAGCAGTAAGAATGGCAGGCTCCCCTTACCACTCGCAAATGAATGGAAGGACCAAAGGGCTACAGAGCAGACACAGCTCCAGGCTGAGGTCGAAAGACTCTGGAATTGATGGCTTCCCAGATGCTTGAGCTCCTCACCCCAGGACCTCCGAGACTCTTTGGACTTCAGTCACCCTGAAGCACCATCCTCCTGCTTCCCAGACGCAGGTGAAGGTTCTCAGGGACATACCTGCTCCTTATGCACAGAACAGAGCGGGAGTCTAGAGAAGAGTCAGCAATCACACCTGCTGTGCTGCTGCGAGTACAGCCATGCCCATAGCTGCTGTCATTCCTGCTGCTGGGCTTTCGGTGTGGCTGTGTGGGACTAGCCACCTGCTGTGGCGGTCCACACTACTGCCTCTCACCACCTCAACCACCGCACCCGGGTGAGCGTTCACCTCTGCCTCAGCCACTCTCGCTTCTATGCTCTTGCTGAGTTAGGGCATTCCTCCTCCAGAGCCCCCCTACTTGTTTTGTTGAGACAAGATCTCTCCCTGGCAGAACATTCTCTGATGAGGTTGGGATGTTTGGCCAGTGAGCCCTGGGAATCTGCTTGCCTCTGCCTCCCCAGCTCCCCAGGGATCATAAGTAGGTCCCTCCATGTGTGGCTTTGTGGTTTTCTTACAGGAGTTCTGGAGGTGAGCGTGTATGCTTGTGTGGAGAGCACTGTGTGGACTGAGCTACCTCCCCAGTCCCTGCCTTACACCTTGTATTGACTACTCTCCCTGCTGCTCTCAGCACAGCCACTGTGGTGGTCTGCCGAGGCTCATGCATTTCAACACTTGGTCCCCATCGTTAGCATTGTTTGGGAGGCTTAGGAAGTGTGGCCTTGCTCAAGGAAGTATGTCACTGGGGGTAGGTTTTGAGAGTTCAAAGACTCGCAGCATTTCTGGTTCCTTCTCTACGGCTCAAGATGTGAGTGCTCAGCTGCTGCTCCAACCGCCATGCCTGCCACCTGCTGCCCCTGTTCCACCACCATGGCCTCTGACCCTCTAGAACATGAGCCCGAATAGACTCCTTCTACAGGTCACCTTGGTCATGATATTTTATCACAGTAATAGAAAAGTAACTAAGATAGCCACGATTGCTGGTTTGGTTTTGCATGTGTGTGACGTATGCTCATGCATGTTCACATGGGTGTGAATGCATATCTGTGCACAGGTCTGTGTGTACATGGGTACACATATGTATGGAGCCCCTGAAGTCGATGTCTTCCTCCATCACTGTCTGCCCAGGTTCAAGGTCCACACTTGATTCTATTGAGAGGCGGAGGCCTGGGCCAGATCCCGGCTACTACATAAGAAGCGGCTTCCGTGCCTGGGAAAGCATTGGAGGTGGCACATGGGGCCACTTCTCTCTGATTTCATCTCGCTGGGCCAGTGGAAGAAGGGGTTTAAAGACCCTCTGACAAATGCTGGAGAGCCTCCCGGGTGCCCTACTCACCAGCTTGCTGGAGAATGTGGGGTCCGGTACACCTACAGGGCCCTTGTGATTGGCACTCGGCTCGGTTTTAGAGACCTTGCTTCCATCTCGGAGGAACCTGGACTTCACGCATCCCATCCTGTAGACAACAGGGGAGAAGTTGGGGAGGAGCTGAGGCCCGAGAGAGCCCCTGGGGTCTTCACATTCCCACCCTGCCTGCCAGCCCCGAGGGAAACGGCTTGGGTCCTCACCTTCTCCCTGCTCATCTGCCATAAGCCCACACAGTGTTCTAGTCCTGGGCTCCCAGGACCAGCAGAATGGGGAGTCCATTAAGAAAAATTGTGAAAATAATGGAAATGGCATGGCAGAACTATGGAGCCATGTGGGGGTGTGTGGGTGATGGGTACTACCAGCCTGGGGTTAGGGTGAGCTGATCTCTCACCTCCGCACCCCACTGCACCTCATTTGTCATTTCCACTCACAACCCCAGCCAGTCCCCTACTGCAGAGCGCTGGAAGGATGGGGAAGCCCGTGGCAGCGAGGAACACTCAGCACCGCCTTTGGATGATACCCCAGCACCCAGGGGAGCCAGTTATCCCTGGCATGAGATAACACCACACAGTCACCATGCATTAAGTCCCAGCAGTGACGATCAATAACATGGTTCTGACAATCCAGATTTATCTGGTCACTTGTTCATTCAATTGACATCTTTTTTTTTAAGACAGCATCTTCTATATCCCAGGCTGGCCTCCAGCTCACCTATGTGAGTCCTGATCCTCCTGCCTCTACTTCCCAAGTGCTGGAATTAGAAGCATGCAGCATCACACACAATCTATGTGATGCTGGGGATGGAGCTCAGGACTTTGTGCATTCCAGGGAAGCAATCTTCCAATTGAGCCCCAGCCCCTAACCAACATCTATGTTCTTTTTCTAAACCAAAAACAAGACAAGCCAGCCCATGCCCTGTGGAGCTCAAGGGAAGATGAAGAGGAGATGGCAAACTAGTGAACGGGTAACTGATATGACAAGTTTAGTGACAGGTGTGAGGGCAGTGAGAGAGGATGTTCTAGGGAATAGCTGGGCAGGGCCCTGGAGATGGGGCAGATGGGGAAGGCCTTTCTTGGGTCAAATTAGCCCAGGTTTCTGAATAACAACTGACTCTCTGAAGGTAGAGTATGCTAGGCAGTGGGACCAGCAAGCACATAGACCCTGCGCTTGGGATGTGCTTGGAGAGGTGGAGCTCCCCAAGCAGGAAAGATATGTGACGAGGCTACCACATCTCACAGGCCAGGAGGTGGGTGGAAACTGTGGAGACTTCCGGGTTCAACTTGTGCTTTCAACTTTAATTTTATTTTTCAGACTGGCTATTGAGCTCACCCCTTGAGCTTTATCTCCAGTGCCTCAATCTGCACTGAAACCACGGTTCGCCGGGCCAAGTACGGAGGACTATGGAAGCAGGGCATGGGCCCTGTGCGGAGATCGCTGTGGCTGTCCAGCCCTGGGGGATGGCAGTTCTGGGGCTTGAGAGGCTAGAACTCCATCCTTTGGAGGCACACCTCTCAGACTTTCCTGCCATTGACCTGTTTGCTTTGAGACAGTCTATGTAGCCCAGGCTAGGCTCAAGCTCACATTCTTCAGGCCTTGTTCTCTAGTGCCAGGATTGCAGCGGATGCCCGAGTGCTGACCGAGTAACTGGAGACGGAAGTTCAATGTAGGGCTCTAAGGGCGTTGCTGGGTGGCAGAGGGCACACTTAGCATGTGTGAGATCCTGGCATCGAGACCCAGGAGACGGCCTACATAAAGACTTCACTGCAAAAAAGGCGGAAGTGTTTCTTTTCCCTGCATGGGCCCGTGTGTGTTTGGAGAAAGCAGGCTGCAGGCCACTGAAGGAGGAAGTACTGGCTTCCCCGGCACTGCGCTGTCAGTTCTGAACTGGTGAGAACTTGGTTTCGCTATGGTCGTAGCAGCTGAACACACCACCTCCCATCTGATCAGGGAAGCTAAGAAGGGTTGGGCCTGGGCGGTACTTGGATGGGAAAACTCAGTTAGACATAAGTTGTTAAGAGCCAGCCTGAGCTACGTGAGACCCCTGCCTCAGAACAACCAATGTAAGTCTCGAACAAAAATAAAAAGCCAACACATGATGTCTTTACCAGTATTGTATTTACCAGTATTTGTCTATCCTAGGGAAAAAACACACTCAGCTTCCTAGAATTCTGTATCATTAATCTGAAAATTTATCACAGTGAATCAACTGCTTTATAGCTTAGAACTGAAACCAGCATCTCTGATTAGTGACAAAAGTTCTGGGAAATTAAGCGGCATCTTGTGTGTGCGTGTTTACACTGCCTAACATCACAGAACATTTGGTATGTTTTGATCAGCAGGAGGAACTTGCTGTGTGAGGCAAGGCGGCTCCATCCCCCTGCATGGGCACTGACAGATGCAGCTGTGAGCACTGCTGCACAGAATCCCTAGGCCCCAATCATGGAGTGCATATTAAGCTTCATTTACATGGACGATTTACATATTCATGAAACCCAACTCCAGACCCCTCTCAGGAAGGATGGTGGGGGTCCTCCCTCCTTCTCTCTTCCTTTCCTGGTGCTATGGATGCAACCCAGGGCAGCATGAATGTCCAGCTAGAACCCTACCACTGTGCTGTGCCCTCAACCTGGATAGCGGGCTTTGTCTCACCGCCTGGGGGTTGCCTACGGGAGCTGACAGAAGTGAAAGCGCTGGGCACAGTAAAGCCTCACAGAAGCCACAGCCCTAATGTTTCCATGTAAGAGCAAATGTGCAAGGAGCATGTGGCATGTGTGGTGGGAGGTGTGACTCAGTGCTAGAGCACTTTCTCAGCAGCAAGGGGCCTTGGGTTCAAGCCCAGCCCCCACCAGATAACAAACAAGTGGCAAAGAGGCAAGGGTAGTCTGCAGTTCCTTTGGCTAGGAGCTGCAGTCACAGCAGAAACTTCTGAAACAGGAAATTCCTATCGCTCTGGAGCAGGTGGGCATGTGCCACAGCGTGTGTGTCTGTGTGTGGGGGTCGTTTCAGAGGACGACCTTGGCTGCTGGCCTTCCCCTTCCACCATGTTTTAAAAAAGGGCCTTGTGAAGGAGAATTCCTGGAAAGGAGCTATGTCCACAAAAGCGGACTGGCTGACTAGAACTCCATTGTAGAAAGGCTGCCATGGTGCACATGCAGAGCCTAATTAACACACTATCTTGAGTCTCCTAGACACATTCCATTACCACCTATAACATCCTGTGGCTGGCAGATAGAAACCTTCCGAAATGTATTGAATTAATAAAACCCCACTTTCCACTGATCAGAAAGCGACCAGAGAGCATCTGAAGCCTACAGCAGAGACTTTGCCATGACTCATGTTCCCATCAACGTATTTGAAAAGTGTCTCGACTCATAATTGTCTTTGTCTTGTTGCCATAAAAACTTTATGAGATTACTTCCATGTTGGAACATGGAATTAGGGGTGACCTTAATCTGCATTCCGTGCTATGGCCCCTCAGCTCCAGAATGAACTCTTGTCCCTTTTGTGTCTGTAGCCTCTTGTTCACCGCTGCAGAACAAGGTGAGCTGGCCCGAGAGCTTCCCGGGATTCACCCTCCCGCCTCCGCCTCCTGTTCTCCCACGGGGTGTCCTGGGATTAGACACATGAGCTACTGTGTCCAGCTTTATGTAGTCCTATGGAGCCAAACTTGTCAGGCTTGCTGGCAAGCACTTTATTGCTAGCCATCTTTCAGTGACGGGTCACCTGCTCAGAGCACCTGGTTCTTGACAGTAAAGTGTCAAAATATGCTTCCTGCTCCATGGATCAAGTTGAGAAGTGAAATCTGGACACACAGGATGGCATATCAAAACACACACACACACACACACACACACACACACACACACACACATATACACACCATACACATATATGCAAATTTACATGTAAATTCTGCTTTTGAGAGAAAAATGGCATTTGTCTTCCCAAATCCAGCTTCTTTTATGTATCATAATTATCTTTAATTTCATACTCTTTTCTAAAAAGTACATAATTTTATTCTTCTTTACAAACAAATAATACTCCATTGTGTCTATATATCTTTTCTTTTCTAATCCCTTCAGCTGCTGATAAACCTCTAGGCTGGTTCCATTTCCTGGCTATTGCGACTAGGGCAATAAACAAGGATGTGCCACTCTGTGGACTTACAGCCCTTTAGGTACATACACTGTGTGGACCTACAGCCTTTGGGTACATGCCCAGAAGTGGTACAGCTGGGTCATATGATAGTTCTATTTTTAGTGGAGCTTTTTTGTTTTGCTTTGTTTTTTTGTTTTTGTTTTTGTTTTTGTTTTTCAAGACAGGGTTTATCTGTGAAACAGAGCCTGGCTGTCCTGGACTCACTTTGTAGTACAGGCTGGCCTCCAACTCACAGAGACCCGCCTGCCTCTGCCTCCCGAGCGCTGGGATTAAAGGCGTGAGCTACCCATGCCCAGCTAATTTTAGTGTTTTTGAGAAACTTTCATATTGATTTCCATAGTAGCTGCACTAGCATTGACTAAAGTTCTTCCGTCACGTCCTCACCAGCATTTATCATTGTCCTCTTGGTTTTTGTTTGCTGAGACAGGAGCTCTCTGCAGCCCAGGCTGGCTTAAGACTCATGGTGATCCTCCTTCCTCAGCCTCATTTCTTTTCTTGATGATGGCCATTCTGATTAGGTGAGACAGAATCTCAGTGTGATTTCAATTTGAATTTTCCTGTTGGCTGAAGATGTTGAACATTTTTTTTTTCCAAATGCTATTGGCTACTTGTATTTCTTTCTTGAGAACTGTGGGATGTTCGTTTCAGTATCCCACTCATTGCTTAGATGATTTGGATTCTTGTCATTAGCTTTTGCAGTTAATACTGAAGTCATTGGTCACTTTTCTGACTTGTAGCTAGAAAATCTTTTTCCATTCCATTGACTGCTGAGTTTTTTAATTTCACACAAGCCCATTCATAATTCTTGGAGTCCTTTACAGAAAAGTTCTTGCCTGTGCCTCTGTTTTGGTGTGCTTACCTTATGTTTTCCCTGGCGGCTTCAAGTCTTGCATGAAGGTCTGTTTTGAGTGGGTTTTTGTACACAGTAAGATATATAGCTCTAGTTCCATTCTTGTACATGTGCACACTCAGTCTGTCAACTGTGAGTTTCTGCATTAACCATCATGATTGAACAAAGAAACTTCTCTGGTAAGACTAATCTATGGGTAGCTTGGTGTATGTTTATTAGCAAAATAATAGTAAGATGTTCTTTCCTGGGGCCTATGAGCTCCCTCAGCTGTGGGTTCTTAACCAGATTTATAAAACCTACACATGCATTCCCTTCTGCAAAGCAGGCCTTAAATCCAATCATTAAGTTCTTGGTTACTCCTTTATCATTTATACCACTATTATACTCATGGTTATAAATTGTCACCCAGACCCTAAAAAAAAGATGTCTAATTTTTTTATTCACATGTGGGCACTAGCCCTGAATCTTTAGATTTATGTCTTTAACTTCAAGTGCCTGTAGAACCCAGGAAACTAGAAAAGGGTCATTGATGGGCAGGGAGAAAAAAGGTTTTTTTTTTTTTTTTTTTTTTTTTTTTTGGAATTTGCTGGGGATTATATTGAAACTGCATATTGCTTTCAGTAACATAGCCATTTTTTTTTTCACAGTATCAAGTCTGCTAACCCATGGACACAGAAGGTCTTTCCATCTTCTAGTGTGTTCTTCAGCTTCTTTCTTTGGTGTTTTGAAGTTTTCACTATGAAGGTCTTTTATTAGTTAGATTTATTCCTGGGTATTTTTTTAAGCTGTTGTGAATAGGATTTTCTTTTCCTGATTTAGTTTTCAACAAGTTCATTATTCAGATATAGAAAAGCTATGGCTTTTTAATGTTGACCATTTATCCTGCTACTTAGCTAGAAATGTTTATTAGAACTAAGAGTTTTCTGGTGGAATCTACAGAGGCTTTTAGGTGTAGGATCATAAACTGACAGCTTATATCTATAAACCTAAATAGGGAATAGAGAGATTGAGGTAGGAGAATCTTCATGAGTTTGATGCTAGCCTGAACTATATACAGAGTTCAAGGCCAACCTGGCTTTACAGAAAGACTCTGTTTCAGAAAATTCACAAAACAAACCAAATCAAAACAAACAAACCCAAGAGTATAGGATCATGTACTCTGCAAATGGGGATGATTTGAATTCTTCCCTCTCTTATTCCTTTTTCTTGTCTTATTACATTAGCTAAGACTTCAAGCACTATATTGAATAAGAGTGGACAGAGTAGGGACCCTTATTTTATGCCCTATTTGGGAGGCAATGCTTTCAGTTTTTCCCTATTTACTATCATGTTGGCTATCAGTGTGTGGTAGTAAGTCTTTATTATGTTGAGGAATGTTCCTTCTATTCCTAGTTTTTTCAGGGCTTTTATCAAAAAAAGATGTTAAACTTCATTAAAGGCGTTTTCTGAATCTATGAAGATGATGATGTAATTTCTGTCCCTAATTCTATCTATATGTTGTGTTACATTTACTGATTTGTGAATGTTGAGCCATGCTTGCATTCCTGGAGTTAAACCAACATGGATGTAGCATATGGTTTAAGTGTGTTCTTGAATTTGGTTTGCAAGTGTTTTATTCAGTTTTGTTTGTTTGTTGTTTGTTTTGCAACCATGTTTGTCAGGGATATGGCTGTGTGTGTCTGGTTTTGCATCTGGGTAAAGCTAGCTTTGTACTGTAGGGTTAGTTCTCTTCTCATTCTAGTTTGTGGAGCAGTGTGAGGAAACACTAAGATCTGAAAACCCTCAGTGCAGTGGGGTGAAGGTGAGCTGGGAGTTTGGGTCCTGAGCTTCGGCCACAGACTGGTTGTGAGGGACAAGTTGCCCTTTCTCTAGGTTTCATTTTTCTTTCTGTAATTAGGAAGCACTTCCTTCTCAGGCTTGCATTGGCGTCTCCTGAGAGAAAGGCTGTGACAAACTTTTCAAAACTTCCACATGAACATTTCTTGTCTAATGTGGTTCCCAATCAGGCACTGGAAGTAAAGGTAGCCCCCAGTCCCACACTGAATCCCACTGTTCACTGTGTTTGTGTCTTAGGTCCTCCCTACTTCTAAGATGCCTCAGTTCTGTAGATGCTATGTTGGAGAGGGAGAGAGACAGATAGACCAATAGAAGCCAGTTAGCCTGGTTGGCCATTTCCCAGGCTGCAGGTCTTCTCAGACTCCAAGGCGAGGAGGAGGCTGAGCCTGCTTGGGCATCCTTGGGCTAAGCACGGTTTCTGAACACATGTATGCTCTAGCCCTGCTTTTGCCAAAAGCTTGCTGTCTGACCTTAGGCAAGCCTTCGCTTCCTCAGAAGTGAATTGAGACACATCCTGAGGGAGACAGCTGTAGCTTCTTCCTGTGTGACATCTGTTTGCCCTTGTTAGCAGCAGCTCCCGGTTTTTCTCTGTGGACCTCTTGCTCAGGCTCGGCTCATGGGCTGAGGTAGCCTTGGCTCCAGTCTCTTGCATCTCATGTAGGCAGAGATCTGTGACCAAGTTAGGTCAATCAGAGCCGTAGCCACGTAGCCACGGAAGCCAAGCTGGGTGTGTGTGACTCAGTTCTGACCAAGGAGCATCTGCCTGTGAAAGTCGTTTTCAGTAACTAGAAAGAGCTGAGAAATAAAGACATGCAGATTGACAGAGTCAAATGCAGGCTGGCCTGAAGTTGGGGTCTTGTGGACTCTCCAATAACTTCCTCTGCTGCTTGGGCCAACTTGAATTAGATTTTTGCCTCTTAATACCACACACAGAATTCTGCTCAGAATTGGAGAGTCTTAGCAAAGGGCTACAATTCACACCCCTGGGTAAATGGCTGATTAGCAAAAACTCTGATAGCAGGCCTTGGCACAAAAGAAGTTAAGCTACTAGGTAGGTTCACAGAGGGTGAAGATGGAGAATATATCTCTTGTTGAGCTGGTGACAAGGAAGCCATGGCTACCTAGTAAGTGCCTGGCATATGAAGGACCCTCCATCCATGTTTGAGGTGTGAGCACATTGTGTTCTCTTACCATACATAGCTGTAGACCAGAAGACCAGAATTAGGAACCCATTCTTCAGATCAGAAAATGAAGGCCCAAAGAAGACATTCCCGTGGCAGGGAGAATGCATTCTCCTTCCTGTCATTCCCCCTGGGGTCAGCAACAGAGTCTACTGGCTGAGGTCTGGGGGTGTGAGGAACCCAAAAAGGAGGCCCAGGGAGGCAACAGCAATTGTGGGGACTCATGGCTTACAACTGTCTGCTTATAGGAACTTTCTGTTCTTGGAACAGCTCAGCCATAGGGCTGGGGCATCTTTCTAACGAGAAGTTCCTTTCTAAAGCAGTTTTTGGGGTACAGAGTTCCCGTAGGCACACTGGGTTCCTTCTGAGAGAACCATCCTTACTCAACGCTGCTTATCTCTGACGAACATTGCTTCTCACATACCTCCTGTTGGAGACAACTTCCTCTGGCCAAGCTGTAAGTTCTATGCACACAGGAAGAGTCCCGGAGGTCCAGCCCTTTGTTCTCAGGTGGAATAGAAGTTTCAGGGTGGATCCACATTGGGTCCTGGGTCACCGGAAGCAAGGGATTCTACCATCTGAAGCAAGACTTTGGTTTCTGCTCTTCCCACGTTAGAAAGTTGGTATGAGATGCTTGAGCTCCAGTGGCTAGTTCAACTGCCAATCAAATTCTTAGGACTTTACCCTTAGGCCAGTGGTAAGCTCCAGAGATCTGCAGCATCTGTGAACTGGGATGCTTTTATCTCCTTTTATCTGCCTCAAGGCCAGCAGTTTGAGAAGTACAGGATGAGACCTGAAATCACCTGGGCTGGAATCTCTTAAATACACAAGAGTTCTTTAAAATGTAGTTCAGAGGGCTAAGGAGATGGCTCAGTGGGCAGAGCACTTGTTATGCATCTGTAAGGACCTGGGTTCAAGTCCCTAGCACGCAGGTGTAGTGGCAACCCAGGTGTATCTGCAACCCAGGTGTTTTGGTAGACAAGAGACAGGAAGATCTCTGGGGCGTGCTGGCCACCAGCCTAGCTTCAGGCTCTGTGAGAAATCCTGCCTCAGAGGAATAAGGAGGAGGATTCATACAAAAGAAGACACAGTGAACTTAGCAAATTCCTGTGGCATCAATGGCCTCCTCAGATCCCAGAAGTCTCAGCAGCAGTCACAATGGTGTCTGGGGGGAGAGAGCTTTCCTGTTTGCTTTGTTCCTTGACCAACCCAAGTGCCCCTTGGCTGGAGCTGACTGTCTCCTTTACATGGCAGAGTGGCCAGCTTGGCGACAGGCAGCTTTTCACTCTCACCTGCTGTGTTGTTCCCAAATCAGACACCCCAACCGTGTCTCATCGTTGAAGTTCTCAAAGCCACGAGAACATGGTCTAGGGATGTAGCTTAGCTGGTTGAATGTTCACCCAGCATGCACAAGAGTCCTGGGTTCTATCCCCAGGGCATAAGCCTAGGGTTGTTGCAAGCATGATCTCAGCATTCAGAAGGTGGAGGCAGAGGATCAAAAGTTCAAGGCCATCCTCAGGAAAAAGAAAGAAAGATGGGGAGGTGGGAGACAGAGATAGAAGAGAGAGAGTGTGTTGGGGAGATGGCTCAGTGATTAAACCACTTGCTGTGCAAGCAAGAGGATTGGATTTTGATCCCCAGAACCTTCAGAAATGCTGGGTGGGTGTGGCAGCCTGTCTAATTCCAGCCTCAGAAGCAGGAACAGGGAATCTGTGGAGTGAGCTGGCTAGGGAGGCTTGACATATTGCCACACTCTGGGTTTGACTGAGAAACCCTGCCTCAGTGAGTAAGATGGAGAACAATCAAAGAAGATTCCCAGCATCGATCGCCAGCCTCCTCATGCACACATGCACGCACGCACGCACGCACACATACACACACATATATGTAGATATGTGAGAAACAACATTATCTACAGTTCATGCACTCGCCAGGATCTTGGGATGCATTCCCTGTTGATCAAACTGAACGGATATAGATTGTTTTGCTTTGCAGCAGACAGGGATCCCAGGCTCGCCCCCCACTCTCCTGTAACCTGCTCCTCCTGCCTCTACTCCCAAGTTCTGGGATTGTAGGTGTACTGCCACAGCCAGCCCTGCTGTGATCGGCCCAGCGCAGGGGACATGTTTGAGTATTGTGTATTGAGGCACAGACAGGAAGGAATGGTTTTTGGTAATGGGGTCTCCTATACAGGAAGAAAGAGAACTGAGAAGGACCCGAGGCAGGGGACTTTGGTATTACCCATTACAGCTTAAAAGCCTTAAGCAAATGCACCCACACGCTGACATTAGTCAGTTCTGGCTGGTGGGTTCCTGGGACAGGGGGCATGTACTCCTTTAAACAGCATCTTTCCTCCTCCAGAGAAGGAGAATGGTGAGAAGGCCACTGGACAGTTACTGGTCCCTTGTGAGGCCTTTCTGGGTCAGTGCTGGGCTCAGGCAGTGATTCTCAAAGTGGGATACCTGGTGGCATCAGCAGCCCTGAGACTGACAACCCTCAGGACCTTGCCCCACGCCTCCCTAGCAATGTGCATTTCAGCATGCTTTCCTGGTGATGCCGGGGTGAGAATCTCTTGGGCTGAATGAGAAAACACTGGAAAGCACGGGCTTTCCTTTAGTCTTCTCTCTCCCTCCTATTTAGTGTGTGTTTGCGAGAAAGAGAGAGAGTGACAGAGAGCATGCATGTGTCCTAGAGCTGGAGCTCCAGGCAGCTGTGAGGCGATTGTGGCATGTTGTGATCCGTGAGAACACAGAGTCATCTGAAAGGGCAGTGAGCGCTCCTCACTGCAGAGCCCCCTCTGGGGGCGGGGAGGCTTTCCTTAAGTTCTTAATTTCATTTTCAAAAGCGTGGGAGCATTCCCAACCTTAGATCTTAAGTGCTCTAAAATCCAAAACATTTTGGGCACCTACAGGATGATCCCAGTGGGAAAGCCCACACATGATCTGAGGCTGCACGCTGAAGGAAAAATGGAGGGGCCGTTAAAAATACAACATTGGTTATCTCTGCGCTGTGAGTATGAAGTGTGTAAAAATCACAGGCTCAGGAGACAGTTGGTAAAGCAACTTGCCAACAGGGGGAACTGAGTTACACCCTCAGGACCCACGGTGGGGGGGGGGGGGAAGCCAGCTGGGAGTTTTGCTAATTCCAGTGTTAGGGAGGAGACAAGTGGACCCTTGGAACTCACTAACCAGCCAGCCTCATTTTCCCAGCAAGCCCCAGGCCAATGACACCCTATCTCCAAAACCATGGCGGCCTTTGCTTGAAAAACAACAGAGGTTGTCCTCTGGTCTCTGTGTGTGCATGAACACCCAAGCACACACCAACCTGTACACACACACAGAGGTGTGCGTTAACATACACACATTTCCTTTTTAAGACTTAGGTCTAAAAGACACCATCCCCAAGACGCCTCACTATGTCCTCAACATGCAGAATCCTGCCACACTCTGAAATCCTAAACACCTCTGACCCGGAGCAGTTTGGATGTAGGGACATTCAACCTATCTTCTTACCACCCCATCCCACAACTATGGAAACAGAGGCGCAGAAAAGCCAAACGCCTGCCCAGAATTCTGCAGACACGCCCCGCCCCCCTTCCCTGGACTACTCGGCTTCAGAGGGCAACTTAAAACAGCCAGTATTACAGAGGAGGAAGCTGGAATCCAGGGAGCAGCCAGTGACATGCCGGGATCTCACAAAGAGGAGAGGGTGGTAGATTGTGGCCTCTGTGGAAGAGGTGCTGGGGTTTGCTGCACATCTGCTAGGGGTCAGCCAGGAAGGCAGGGGGCTCAGACATACAGCTGCGGGCTGGGCCTGGGTGTGGCGAGCATGGGCACGTCTTGGCCCAGCTGTTCCTTTAGTCCTGACCGCTGCCTACCCGGCGTGACCTGCCACCCACCCACCCACCCCCAGTGGGAACTGAAGGGCCTTTCCCTCCCCTCCTGCTTCTTCTTCTTGGTGAGTAAGTGTGTGTTTGAAAGAAGGGGAACCTGGTCAGAGAGGCGTCAGCTCAGCACTGTCACTCCCCTGCCTGAGCTTCCTCTATCTAAGGCTATCAGCAGGGTGGCCCAGGGGGCCGGCAATTCCCCTCACCTAGCTACCTGGCTACCCTCCACCCTCTGTCGAGGGCGCATCCCACCACCAATCAGTCGCTCCTAGGGACGGCCTTCTTTCCTCGAAACCCCCGCTGCTCGCTCAGGACCCCAGCTCCCCGGTGCCGGAGGTCCGCACGTCCTAGGGGTGTCCCTCCCCCACCCCCGCCTCCGCACTCACCTGGGCGCCCGCCCTTCGCCTCGCGGGCTGCCCGGATCCTCGCAGCTCGAACGACCCCCCAGCTCTGCGGCCCCTGGTAGTCCCGGACTCGCGAGCCCGGAGCAAGCAGTGAAGATTTGCGGGCTGCAGAGGCTGTGTCTGCGCTCGGGGCGAGTCAGAGCTACGGATACCAGCGACTTTGGATCCCTCCCACCTGTCTGGGCACAAGCCGGAGTCGCAACCCTCCCTCTGGCGCTCACTGGCCTTCCAGACGCCTTAGCCACGCCCAGGGTGATGTAAACCCCTCCCCCAAGTGCCCCGACTCCTCCCTCCAAGAGATCCTAACCCCACCCCACGCTCTCCCGTCTCCTGCTCTTAATTCACCTCCAAAGAACTTCAACTTTTCGTTGCTAACCCTGTCCTTAAGGGCCCTAACCAATCCCTGAAGGACTGAATCAGACTTGAAGGTCTGACCCATTCTCCAAAGATTCCCAGTCCCCCCAACTAATGCATGTAAGCCCCGCCTGAGGATGGTCTGAGCGGGTCCAAAGGATTCTAACCCCCCCAGGGATTTGGACCCCCTACCCAAGAGCCCCAATACTCATAAGATCCCTAAAGGATTTTATTGCTTTACATTTATTGATTGAGTGAGTGTGTGTATGTGTGTAAGTACACGCGGCCCTCAGCGTGGTGTGGAGGTTAGAACTTAAATTCCCGGGATTGAACTCAGCTCGCCAAGCTTGGCGGTAGGAGTCTATGCCTAAACTATCTGCCTCCTCCCGGTGAAGGATTTTTAATCTCACTTTTTCGTTCTGCCCCTTATTCACTAGATTTATAATGTACCCTTCTGAAAGGATGGAATCCACGGCCTGCCACCGGGATCCTAATCCATAGGGCTCAAACCTCGGGTCCTGCCCTTGAGCTACCAGCCCTTCCCTTCAAAGACTGTCGGCCAGCCCCGGAAAGCATGCAGCCCCCTTTTAGTCTGGCCACGCCCTCCAGGAGTCAAGTGGGTTCCCACCTCCCTCCAGCCCCTCCCACACGCAGCGGTTTTCCTTCCACCCAGCCCGGTGCTTATTCAAACTCCATGCAAAGTCTGGCGCCCTCGGGAGTTCTCTGCCTTGCTCTGGGCAGGACTTGGAACTGCTTAGAGGACCTCCCAGGTTGAGGAGGGAGAAGTCTGACTGGCAGGCCACTGAGGCCTTCTTACTGCGTGGCATCCCGCCCAGCAAGGGCAGAGAGCATCATTCAGAAAGACAAGGACCGAAGCTCTGACCTGTGATCCACACCTACCAAAACCCAACAGCAGTCCTCCAGCCAGGCCAGACCACCGGCGTCTCTGTTCGTTCGTGTATGCGGGCTTCAGCAGCACTGTGTATTGGGTAACCGACTCTTGTGAGCACAGCCCAAGGTTAGCAGCATCCCTGGGTTCCATGGCTAGGCCCAGGAGCACTCTCTGCCCCTTTCTGACAATCAGACCTGTCCCGAACACAGCCTGGCCGACTACCCCCACCCCACGCAACCCCTGCCGAGAAAGACACTCACCCCACACTTAGGCGTTTGTTGTGTGCTTTAATATACACAACGCCTGCCCTATTTATAAAAACAGCCTGAGTTTTGAGCGCGTTAAACTGACTTGGACACAGTCTGCGTGGGAGACATAAACAATACGTTGTTATCTCCGGAGTGAAGGAGACTGAGGTGGGAAGGGAGCCAATGAGGCAGCATCACAGTTAGCGACTGGCACCTGCAGCGTCCTGCTAGGGCAGGAGGCAGGGCATTGTGCAGCACACACACACACACACACACACACACACACACACACACACACACACATTATCACCACCCCTCTCACTAACCTCCCCAACCCCGTTATCCACCTTGAGACAAGGGCCTCGGCATTTAGACACGCGATTCTGTGGGATGTTAGGTGAGGGATGCCTATAGGCTGGTTCCGGTGGCCCCTTTACCCTCATCACGTGAGCAGCAGAGGCTGGTATAAATTCCTGGTCAGCCTGGTCTGCACAACAAGTTCCAGGCCAGCCAGGGTTACACAGTCAGATTCTGTTTTTAGAATATTTTAAAAGTTTATCCTTATTGTGTGTACGTGTGTAGGACGTGCACAGGAGTGTGTGTGCACAGGAGCCACGGCACGCGTGTGGACAACTTTGGGGAGACGTCTCTCTCCTTCTGCTATAGGATCTGGGGATCAAACTCAGGTTGTCAGGTAAGTAGATGTAATTAAAACTTACATGGTACAATTATGAATACTAAGCCTGGTGAGTCTAGGCTTAGTAGTGGTACTCGTGGTAATACCTGCCCGTGGAACCATGCCCTTAATTGGAATATAGACTGTTTTGGTGAGGCTACAATCACTTGGTAGAGGGCACAGGAACCTGGGTGTGAGCCCCACCACCAGACAAACGGGGCACAGTGACACACACCTGTAGTCCCTGCACGTGGGAGATGGAGAAGGAACCCATGGTTGTCTTCAGCTTTGGGGTGAGTCTGAGACCAGCCTGGGTCTGGAGCCAGGTGTTTTTTCAACTGAACCATAAACTGCTGAGTGGGCAAAGTGTCTGCATGACTTGTGTTTCCACCAGAAGCATGTGAATGTCAGTCACTCCACATCCTTGCCATTTGATGATGTCATCTTTTAACCCCCCCCAGGCTGCGGAGACGATGCAGAAACTAAGAACACTGGCTGCTCCTTTTGAGGGCCAGGGTTCCATTCTCAGCATTTACAAGGTGGCTCACAACTGTTTGTAACTCCTGTCCCAGGGAGCCACACACCCCCTTCTGGCATGCATGTGTGCATAGACATATATGCTGGCTAGAAACATCAACAACAGCAACGTCTTCAAGAGGAGCTAATATGTATTTTTAGACCCCATCAAGGGCTATTGAGACAGGTTAGTGTGTAAAAATGCTTGCTGCAAACCTGATAGCCCAAGTTTGATCCTCAGGATCTGTGGTGAAAGGAAAGACATGGCTCTTCTAAGTTGTCTTCTCATCTCAAGTGCTCTGTGATACTTATGTGCGCACACACACACACACACACACACACACACACACACACAACGTATAATAAAAACAAATCCCACCTAACCCTGATGTTTACATTAAAACATTTATACACTGACAAATTTTATGCTACAACAGTATACAACAAGTCTTTGAAGTGGCAAACTTTCTTGTCATTCATCCATCCTGCCATTGTCGTGGACAATCTGGCTGGCTAGGGGAAGAATCAGGGAAATGCAGCCATAGCATTGCTACTTGCCCATTAGCTTCTATAAAAGTCAGCTTCTCTGAGCCTCAGTCTCCTCATGCCACGTGGCAATGAAAATGGCACTTACCTAAGAAGGTCACTGGAAGAGTCAGGCATAGTCAAAGCTTGGACTGATTTCTACACTTGCCTGTATTTTGGAAACTTGGAACTGGCAGGGTTCCGATTGGAGCTGTGTGTGGGAGCCAGTGCCCGCCCACCTGCCTTGCTCCAAAGATAAAGAGCCGGCGTGCAGTTTAGAAAGAAGCTACCGGAGAAGGATGATGGCCCTGAGACCATGGACTCTGGGAACCTTGGAAAGACAACTGTCATTGAAATCTGTGACTGAAGTAGGACCTGGGGCAGGAAGCCATCCTGGCTGGGAGTGTCTAAACTTAGACTCTCGTGTTCCTTCTGCCTTGAGAAGTAACCCTGACCTGAGTGTTCCATTCAACATCTCCAATTCATTTTATCAGCGCACTTTTATGGAGTGCTTGCTGAGTGATGAGCGCCTAGCAGGGAGCTAAGGAAATCAGAGGATGAGGCAGCTCCTAGCCTGGGCCTCAGGACTGCTTCATCTTAACGCAGGACACTAAGTAGTCACACAAATAAGGGTTAGAAGGTGGGAATCCATGCAGGGATCCACAGGGGAACCTCTGAAATTCCCAGAGGAAGCAGAATGTAAGCAGAGACCAGAAGGCTAAATGGGAGCCAGAGAGGCGAAGAAACAGGGCATGGGAGCAGTGGGTATGTGGTGCCCGCTCTCCAAGATTGGCATTCAGGACCTTGGGAGACTAGTTCCTTGGCCTTCTGAAGACAGCTGAACTGTGTCACCAAGACATCAAGAAAGGATAGGTTATGGCTTCTACAGCTAGGTCAGTGGCAAAGGGTGTGGGCCAGAGACCCTCAGCTCCAAGCTGCAGCCAGGAGCAGCCTGGCTTCTTTATAGAACCCTCCCATCAGGTACATCTGAGGTTCCTGACTTGGCCACAGGATGGGCTAGCAGAAAGCAGAATTGGAGTCTACCATTGGCAAGGGAAAGGATAAGGCACACTCGGGTGTGGCTGGGGCTTCCGAAGAGAGCTGCTCTTAAGTGCCTCAACAGCTGGAGCTCCTCAAGCTACATCTCAAAGGATTTGCTAAGTCTCCCTCCACCCTCCCTTTCCCAGGCAGATGGGATTATAAGGTAGCCTGTGGTGCCTTGGATAAGATGTGGGCCTACCATCTGATGAGGTAAATTGTTGGTTACAAGGCTCACTGGAGGGGGTTAAGACATGTCTTCTACTGTAAATGGAGTTTCTTGTCTTGTTTCCTGGAGAAGTGCACTTTTACACCTGCGGAGGATGACCACACTCAAGATCTTACACACTCAGGCCTCACACATGATCACTGATACTTGCTTCTCTGCAACAATTGTGTATGGTCTCTGAGTAGGCGACGTTCACATCAAGTTGTGTGTGTGTTAGGCTGGAATTCTTGAGAGAGACTTCATCCAGACACCAGAGCAAGAGTCCTCTTTCCCTTTCCAGGTCTCCTTGATTTTCTCCTTGTTTTCCTTCTTTCCTTGCTTCCTTCCTTCCTTCCTTTTTGGACTTCCTTCCTTCTGTATACATGTGTAGTATGCTGTGCATGCATGGCGTATGTGCTTATTAGTATGAGGTGGTACACAAGTGTGAATATGGAGGCCAGAGGCTGAGTGTGTGCCTGGGGGAACAGGGCTCATCCCTTAAATGCTGTCCACTTTTGTTTTTTGAGGCAACATTTCTTACAGAATTTGAAACTCACTTATTTGACTAGGCTTTCTGGCCAATGAGCTTCAGGGATCCGTTCAGCCCTTCCCCTTTTACCTGCTCCCAAGTGCTGGGGGTACAGTGTACACAAAAGCTGAGCTTTCGGGGTACAGGTGTTGGGGACCTGAGGTCAGGTGTCCATGATTGCACAGAAGCAGTTACTGACAGAGACACATCCACATTTCTTTCTCCTTCCATCCTTCCTCCCCAGCTCCGCTGTCTGTCTTTTAAAAGCAAAGAACAGTTTCTTGAGTGTACTCCAGGGAGCAGGAGGTTAGGCCACTAGCATTATTCCTGTCTTCCTAGCCAGCCTCAGTTAGAGCCATGTGGTTTTTGTCTGGCTTTCTCTTGGGTGGTTTCCTCTGGGGGAAGCCATCCCAGAGGAAACCACCCAAGAGAAAGCCAGACAAACCTGCTGTGTGCAGAACTCTACATGACTGTGAAGGAATGAGGCTTGCCCCTAAGAACCACAACCACCTTGGCTGAGCTGCTCAGCAAGCATATTCTTCCATGAAGCTTTGAAGTGATGTGGTTTTGACAACAGCTTGGTGGAAGCCTAAGCAGAAACCCCGAAGCCTATGAAGCTGCCCTGGTTCATGAGCCACAGAAGCAGGGCAAGAATGTTATGTTCTTACTATTCGAATCGGTTATGTTTGGGAGGGGGGCGATTTGTTGTACAATGTTAATTGCGAATGTGAGATTGGATCTTCAAGGCAAAAAGGTGCTTTGTGTGTCTGAAGAACTCCTATGTGACTGCTAGAGGCCCAAAGTGAAGTCCACAGGTTGGCTGGGAAACCAGTACCTTGTAGATCTCTGCAAGGAGGGTAGAGTTTAAAGAGATCCACAGGAGATCCACAGGAAGCCAATGGATTGCTACACCCAAGATCGGCAGGATCTATCGTTCTTTCAAGTTTGTGAGGTTCCTACTGTTAGCTGCACTTGGTTTAGGATGGTGTGGATACAGTGATGAACAAAACCATTGTCTGTGCTCTCGTAATTGACTTTTTGGAGGGGAAGATGGGCAAGAACCAGAGATTGCAAACTCATCTTTTGTCTAGGGATAATATGGGTTATAACAAAACACGGAGAAGGCCGCAGGCTTTGAGACGTGAAGTCACGGAGGGCTTCTCTGAGGTTGTAGCATGAGAACAAGACCTGCTAAAGTGGGGAAGTGGGGCAGTCAGGGACCAACAGAGTCCCATGAAGCAACAGGACTAGCAAACGACCTGAGGAATTGCAGCCCTTGGTGTGTTCATTGAGTCAGGGGTTAGTGTGGCCTGAGTGCTGAGGGAGAATGGTCAGAGTGGCCTGAGGGAGAATGAGTGAGGTCCTGTGATAGAGGTGGTGAGCTGGATTGTGAAGGCCATGAATGAGATTGGTATTAACTGAGAGAGGAGGGAGACTTGAGCAGGGAGGTTTCAAGCAGGGAAGTGAGCAAAACAGGCTAATTTTGAATATACTCAATCTGGCTGCTGTGGGAAGCATGGACTGCACAACGGTGATCAGGCTGAGGTAGTCAGCCAGGGGCAAGGTGGGGATGGCTTGTGACAGAGTGTTTGCAATGTAGCAAGCGCTGGCAGCTCAGAGAGAGATGATCAGGATGCCTAAGAGGCCTCGTGGGTTGTAGTAGGGAGCCATAGAAGTTTGGAAATAACCTGAATGTCTACAATCTAGAGCCTGGGAAAATAAAAGGTCAGTACAATAATGGAATACTAAGCAGTTGTCAAAAAGAGTAAAGATTTGTAAAAACCCAGTATTTTCTATACACTAACCTGAAGAATCTGCAAGAGAAGCACTTCAGCCGGTTCATTTCCAACAAAACTTCAGGGACAACTGAATGAGGGGAAAGAATGGTCATTGTGCAAGAGGTACCGGGACAGCTAGACAGTCATACACACAGGAATGCAGCCAGCCCCCGTCCTCACATCTTTAAGTCTGGGAAGATCATAGAGATGACTGTGTAAGCTCAGACACACAGTCAGGAGAAACACCCCTCGAGGAAAACAGAAGCAAAGCTCTGTGGCTTTGGGTTAGGCAAATTTTTTTAGGTATGATATATAAAACAATGACAAATAGGTGACTTGGACTTCAGCAAATGAGGCAGGAGGAGCATAAGGTTGGGGACAGCCTGGGCTGCAGAGTGACAAACACAAAAAAGCAAATTTAAAAAATCGTCTTCCTGTTGTCAATCCTAGTACCTTAGCAAAAACGTCACTTCTCCCCTTCTGTGGGTAATCTTTTTATTTTCTTTATTTCTTATTTTCATTTTTTGAGGTGGGGTTTCGCTGTGTACTCCTGGCTGTCTTGGAACTCACCATGCACATGAGGCTAGCCTCAAACTCACAGAGATCCTTCTGCCTCTGTCTCCCAGTGCTGGGATTAAGGGTGTGAGTGACCATGCATGCCCCCTCCCCCATTTTCTTGATAGTATCATTCACAGCACAAAGTTTTCATTTATATATTTATTTTGGAGGTGGTAGGGAGTGGAGACAGTGTTTTGTTACATAGCTGGACTAGTCTAGAATTTGCAGTTCTCTAGCACCTGCCTTCTGAGTGCTAGGATCACAGGTAGGTGCAACCCTGCACAGAGCAAAAGATGACATAATTTTTAAATGGGCAAGGGGTGTACACAGACATCTCCACAAAGATATTGTACAAACAGCCAGCAAGCATGTGTAAAGATACAGACCGAAACCACAGCAGTGCTACAGTCAAAACATAGACAGAAGCCTGTGGGAGGGCTCAGTGGGTGAAGGGACTTGCTGTCAAGCTTAAGGGCTTGAGTTCAATCCCCAGGACTGGCATGGTAGGAGGAGATAGCCAACTCCTTCAAGTTGTCCTCTGACCTTCAGTCACATGCTGTGGCACGAGGGGGCGTGCGCACACACACACACACACACACACACACACACGTAAAACCAATAAACACGAGCTAACAAGTGTCCGTAAGATGGAGAGATCTTCATTCATCTCTGGAGGGGGGGATAAATGTTGGTCTAGCAATCTCTCAGATGGTTAAACATGGAAATTCCATAAGACCCAGCAATCCTACTCATGGGTGTGTGACTAGGGGAACTGAGAATATAAGTTTAAATAAGGACGTGGAGCCTCACGTCGGTGTTATACACAACAGCCCCAAGCCGGAAGCAGCTCCAGTGTCCATCAACAGTTAAACGAAACGTGGTGTGTCTACACAATGCAATGTTACAGGGCAGTGGAAAGGTATAAGGCAGTGACGCTTCCTTCAGCCCGGATCAACAACATTATGCTGAGGGATAAAGGCCATGTATGTGTGATGTCATTTATCTGAGGGGCGCAGAAGGACAAACCTGTGGGCACAGAAAGCAGATTGAGTTGGTGGCTGCTAAAGGCTGAATTGTTTTCTTTGGTGAGGAAGGTTTTGGTGGCTCAGAAATGAATTGTGGTAACAGATGCACATTCTTGTAAAGGAAGAAAGTGTTAAAGACCATTGTTCAGTAAAAGCTAAAAGGGTGAATTCTATAGTGTGTAAATAATGCTTCAATAAAAACACTTTTTTTTTCGAGACAGGGTTTCTCTGTGTAGCTTGGCTGTCCTGGACTCACTTTGTAGACCAGGCTGTCCTCAAACTCACAGAGATCCACCTGCCTCTGCCTCTCCTAGTGCTGGGATTACAAGTAGGCCACAGCATGCCCAGCTAAAAACACTTTTACAGAGATTTATTTGTTATTTGTATGTGTGTTTATAAGCACCACATGTATACAGGAGCCTGTGGAAACCAGAAGCTGCTAGAGCCCCTGGAACTGGAGTTACAGATGGCTGTGAGCCTACAGGTGGGTGCTGGGAACCGAACCCAGGTCCTCTGGCAGAGCAGAGAATGGAGTTGACTGCTGAGTCATCTCTCCAGCCCCAACAAGACACTTTGAGAAGCTCGTTATGTATTAATGGAGTCCAAGATATGTGGGTAATTTGGGGGGAATAAGCACAAAACGGTGTGCAGTGGTTATGTTGTTTATCATCTACACAAAACAAGAGCTAAGGACCATACTGGAAGATTTGGGATGAGCACTTGAACAGCTGGATGGTTTCCTGGGAGGGGAACCTTGGATGCCCTTTTCACTTGTCACTTGTGAGCCATAGGACTCAGACAGCATAAAGGCCTTTTATTTCTTTAATTTTTCTAAAGATTTGTTTTTATTTGTGTGTATGTGTGAATGTGTGCCATGTGTTTGGGTTCCTGAGGAGGCCAGAAGAGGGCGTTGGATCCCTTGGAGCTGGATTACAGACAGTTGTGAGCCTCCTGGTGTAGGTGATGGGGACCAAGCATTTGGAAGAGCAGGAAGTGCTCTTTAACTGCTGGGTCATCCCTCCAGCTCAAAGACTATTTAAAGAAATAAAGACAACATTGGAAACTTCTTGCTTAGCATCATGTGATCCCAGCACTTGGGAGGTGGAGGTAGGAGGATGAAAAGTTTAAGGTCGTCCTCAGTTGCATAGGGAGTTCTAGACCAGCCTGGATTACGAGAGACTGTATAACAAGGCAACACCCCAGAGATTTTGTGAACAAAACAAAATTGAGGTTGGGCAGGACTTTTAGAGGAAGGAGAATTAGGAAGGCTGTTCTGATGGTGTCCTTGACAGTTGGGCCTGGATTAGGAGGAAGACAGAAGCAAAGGGCAGAGGCTGTGCTCACCACGGCTCACCAGTTGGGATCACGCTGCGTTAGCCCGTTATTTATAATGAATTGAGACGGTGATAAGTGGAAGACTCACAGAGGTGAATGGCCACACAGTAAAAAAGTGATGGAGCAAGAATTCAAACTCTCATGGCCAGTGGGTGTGCTGGAGTGAGCCTTTAACAGCTAGCTGTGCCCGGAAGCAGGGCCTGGAGAAGGGGGTCCTGGCGAGTGGAAGACTCAGACAAAGCTCATCCCAGGAGGGCAGCACCCAGGAAACAATGTGGGCTTCCCTCAGTGGTGAGCTGGCTGCTGGCTGCTTCCAGAACACATTTTCCTATGTCCATGGGCATTTGCATTTCATATTTTACATTCCTTGGAAACATTGTTTATTATCTACTATTCAAAACAAGCTGTGGTGGGGTTGGGAGCTGCAGCAATCATTACTTCAGGCCTCCAGCATTTCCCCTTTTGTTTGCAAAGCAGCCACAGTCAGTTTGCACACATCTGTGCTGACAGAAGGTCTCCGCTGCCAGGCTTTACAAGAGCAGCAAGTGTTAGCCCTGGAAGACAAGTCTTTTAAGATGTCCCCTCAGCAACCGCTGGCCCCACTTCCCAAAAAAGGTTCTTCTCTCGTTTAACTGTCCCCACCTCCCGTCCCTAGTTTCACTTGATACCAGCAAACTTGTCACCTGTCACCAGTGGGCACTGTGGCACAGTCACATGTTTAGCTGGCTGCTGGCCTATTGTTGCTCTTGCTTTGCAAGGTCTATGCAGGTAGTAGTCATGGACCCATTTCACAGGGGAAGAAGCTGAGGCTTCTTAGGTAGGAGCCACCAGTGAATGTTAGGATGGCATCCCAACACTTCACTGTCTAGTTGTGATAATATATATTAGGGACTTGTGGTATGCATTTCTGCTTTCAGGTTTCATCATCATCATCGTGTATGCATGTATCAGTGTGCAAATGGGGGTCAGAGGACAATTCTTTCCTTCCTCTACCTTCTTAGGCAGCATCTCCTCCTTTCTGCTATGCTTCATAATGCAAGCTAGCTAGCCCCTGAGCTTCCAGAAGATTTTACCATCTCAGCTTCCCATCTCACAGTAAGACTGTTGGGATTATTGCTTCCAACTTTTCTTTTTCTTTTTAAAATTTTTAACATAGGTTCTGGGGTTTGACTCAGATCATCTCGCTTGCATGGCAAGTTCTTTCACCCACTGAACCACTGATCTCAGTGGCCCCACAGGGTGCTGTTCCTGCTGGGATCTGGCAGTACAAAAATGGACAAGATGGTCTTGGTGCCCAAGCAACTTCCCAACTTTCTGTCCAACCATTCAATTACAGAGGCAAATGCTGAAACCTATAATTTAGACCGAGGAGAGAAAATACTGTGTGTGTGTGTGGGAGAGAGAGAGAGAGAGACAGAGAGAGATCATGAGTGTGAGCTATGAATGATGTTGATGGTGGACACGGCTCCAGCCTGGGTGGCCCCAAGGGGGGCTATATGAGAAGGCTGTTCCTGAGGGGCTCTTCTCAGAGGGCTCTGGGAAGGTTGTGATATGACCTAAGGTTCAAGAAGACCAGATGCTTGGTGGGAGGGTTAACCTCATCAACCTGACAGGATTCGGCACCCCATTGAAACGAATGTCTGGGCACGTCTGTCAGGAATTGTCTGGATTATGCTCACTGACTCGGGAAGAGCTAGGTGTGGACCCAGTTGCCTCCTGCCACGGTGCTTTCCCCTGGAACTGCCTGAAGTTGCCATGTCGGGTGTTCAGTCCCAGTGATGGTAAGCTGACGAAGATAGTCAGGGCACAAGGTGTCACAGACAGCCTGGGAAGCCTAGCAATGGGAGGGACGTGGCCTGCTTGTGAACTCCCACTTCCAGGAGGGAAGTGTACAGGGCCACAGTGATGAGGCTATGGTGGTGCTGTGGAGACCAGCCTAGGGGTAGCTTCAAAGCTTACCTCTCCAGGCATGGTCCTTGTTCCTGGGACAGTGGCCTGCTCAGTGCCAGCATAGGGTGGGATAGGAGATGATGGGGCTTGCGATGGGAGTCCTTGAAACTGCATTTTCTGCCTCCCACCCCCATCTGTGTGGCCACTGCCAGCTGATGGGTCCTCCTGGAGGTTGGGGGGAGGGTTGAGTTTCATAACACCCTCTCCCCTTCCCCCAGTGTCCCCAGAGGGCAAGAAAAGAGGAAGTGCTTTCTGGACTTCCTCTTGGTCAGGGTATACCAAGCTGGGCTGCTCCTCCCTGAAGGGGCAGAACCAGTCCTGCCTGCAGGTTCTTCTAGAATACGTGTTGTGGGCATGGCCATCTCCCCACCCCTGTTTGGCTAAGACACCCTATGGCAGGGTTGTCAGATGGAAGAGATGGGAGGACAACCTCCTATCACTTTGTTCTTTTTTCAGGGGTGGTGGTGAGGGAGCCTGGGGCCAGGCCTTCCTGGGAAGCCCAGGCTGGCTCCTGATCTCCCTGCCCCTGTCAGCACAGCCAGTGTGCTGTGTGTGCTGGGTGAAGCCGCTCTCTTCTCTGAGCCTGCATCTTAGAGAAGGCAAGGCTCCACTTGGCATCTCGGTGATGTGTGTGGCTTAACACGCTTGCACAGGACCATGGAAAAGGCCAGGCAGGGTGGCTCTTTCATACCTGAGTCTCTGACATTTGGGAGACAGAGGCAGGGGGACTGTCCCATGTTCCTGGTCAGGCAGGGCTGCAGAATGAGATCCGTTCTGGACTTTCCTTCCCTCCCCCAAGCAAGCAAGAGCACGGAGAGTGAAGTCCTTGAAGGTTGTTACCCTCTGATCCCATGTGACCAGAGGAAAATCTGTAAGCTACACCCGCCCAGATACAAGAAACACTGAAGAGGAAGGGATACCGGGCGACAGAGGGGAGTGACCTTTTCTGTACTTGGCTTTTATTTTCTTTTTTAATTACAATGATTTTGTATAAATAAAATAATAAAATAAATGAAGAAATGGGTGCATACTGATATTAACTGTCCTGTTTCCCAAATACTTGACTATGTGGGTTTTAAATCTGTAATGGAGCTGGGCGTGGTGGCACACGCCTTTAACCCCAGCACTCCAGAGGGAGGGGTGGGTGGATCTCTGTGAATTTGAGGCCAGCTGGGTCTACAGAGAGAGTTCCAGAACTTCGGGGGCTACACAGAGAAACCCTGTCTAGGAAACAAAACAACAAAACAAAACAAAACAAGAAAAGCATATTAACAGAATTGAAAGAATTTTGCAGCACTATATTTACCAGTTCTGTTCTACCATCAATATTTTACCTTCTTTATCCCATGTGTGTCTAATCCATCGTGTGTGTGCACACACACCATACGTGTACTCACGTTCTGTGTACACAGAGGCCATTCTCCAATTATTTTCTTTAGGCGGGGTCTTTCACTCGAGCTGAAGCTAGACTGCCAACCAGCAAGGTTCCGCATGGTGCTAGGGTCACGCACACACCTATGCTCAGCTCCTTATGTGGGTGCTTGGGATTCAGTCTTGGATCCTCAAGCACACCCACTTGCTGAGCCATCTCCCCCAAACCCCAATTTATCCTTGTTGGTGGAAGAAACTAAATCCTAGGGGAGAGCTCTGCCACTGAGCTAGTTTTTCCTTCCAGTTTATCGTTTCTTTCTTTCTTTTTTGAGACAGGGCCTCACTGTATGGCCCAGTTGGCTGGAACTTGCTTCTGTAAAGCATGCTGGCCTCAAACTCACCGAGGTCCACCTGCCTCTGCTCGAAATTGCTGGGGCTAAAGGTGTGTGTTACCGCACCTGGCTTTCTCTATGTATTTTTATTTCATATGTATGAGTGTTTTTACTTGTATGTGTGTAAGTGTCACATTCGTAGGGTGCCCTTGGGGGTCAGAAGAGGGCGCTGGGCCCCTGGACTGGAGTTGCAGATAGTTGTGAGCAGCCACGTGGGTGCTGGCAACTGAACCCAGGTCCTTTGGAAGAGCAGCCAGTGCTCTTAACCCCCGTGTCATCCCTCCAGTCCCAATTTGTCTTTTTAAAAATTTTTAAATTATTATTGTGAGTGTGTATGATGAGGTTGTGTGTGTAGGCACGCTCCAGCATGAGTGTAGGGGCCAGGGAAAAACCTCTGTGGAGTCATTTCTCTTCTCCCACCTTTACCTGAGCTCCAGGGATTGGCCTCAGGTCATAAGCACAGCAAGTGCTTTCCCCCTGAGCCATCTGTACTGACTCTGTTATTATCATTTTTAGATGCATGTCATACTAAACTATTTTTTTAACTTAAAAAATTCTTCTTCTTTTTTTTTTTTTCAAGACAGGATTTCTCTGTGTAGCTTTGGCTGTCCTGGACTCGCTTTGTAGACCCAGGCTGGCCTCAAACTCACAGAGATCCAACTGCTGGGATCCCTCTGCTGGGATGACAGGCATGCACCACTGCGCCTGGCTAACCTTTAAATTTTGTAAATTTTATTATTTTACCTGTGTAGGTAAAATTATTTTGCCTGCACGGATGCCTGTGTGTGCCTGGTGCCCATGAAGGTCAGAAGAGGGAACCGAGTCTCTTGGAACTGGAGTTACAGATGATTGTGAGCTGCTTTGTGGGTGCTGGAAACCGAACCCTGCTCTCCGGAGGAGCAGCCAGTGCTCTTTAACCCGCCACTGCACCAGCCCCACAGCAGATTGTGTCAATACAGCCAAGTGCACAGCAGCAAACGTTCAAGGGCTGAGTTCTTAAAGATCGATACACAACTCTATAAGTTAAATTCATGAAGCTGTATATTCTATGACATCAGAAAGTTCTATTAATTGTCCTATAGTGCATTCACATTGCCAATAATCTTAGTCAGCACCCAGCACAGGCCATGGACACAGTGAGCAGTGAGGGCTTAAAAACATGTGTGCCTAGCCTGGTAATGGTGGTGCACACCTTTGATCCCAGCGCCGGGAAGATAAACCTAAGCTGAGCTATGTGAGTTCGAGAGCAGCCTGGTCTACAGAGTGATTTCCAGGATTGCCAAACCCTGTCTCCAAAAAACAAAACCAACCAACAAAAAGTAAAACAACAACAACAAAAAAATGTGGACCAAAGTCTGGGAATGAACACACACCAGGTTTGGTCCCCTGAGGAGGGGAACATGCCTATTTCCCTGGTATTCCTTATAGAATCAGTCCTGAGTAAGCGCTCCTTCAGGACGTCTTGATTGTGTTAGCTATACATTGCTGTGTAACAAGTTGCCCCAAATTTAGTGCCCTCAACACTGGTATACCTGAGGAGGCTGTCTGTGTGTATTCTTGGGTGGTGGCAGCCTTCCTCAGAGTGGGGGAGCCCTGAGAGCTGAGAGGAATACCTCAATGGCTACCCAGGGCATCTCTGTTCAGTTGCGGGAGGGGTCTGCACAGAACATGAATACCAGGGCATGAGATTAGCTGGAGAACACAGTTGCTGTAAATACACTTTTCATTTTTATTTGATTTTATTTAGGCTTTTTTTTCTTTTTATTTAGTTTTTGTTTTCTGTGGGTTTTTTGTTGTTTTGTTTTGTTTGTTTGTTTGAGACAGAGTTTTTCTGGGTAGACTTTGCTGTCCTGGAGCTTACTCTGTAGGCCAGGGTGTCTTTGAACTCACAGAGCTCCGCCTGGCTTTGCCACCCGAGTGCTGGGATTAAAAGCATGTGCCATCATCCCCTGGCTGTAAAAACGCTTTCATATGTCTCAGATATCTGCTGTGTGCCAGGGGGAGTGCTGAGCTTCAGGGAGTGAAGGAATAACCCAGAAACAGCTTTCCTTTACAGGGTGTGTGCACCTGTATGTTGTGGGTGGGGGTGGCAGGGCAGACGTGTGGAAGCAGATGGCATTTACCGAGCTCAGTAAGTGGCACAACAGTAAAACGGTGGTTCGTAAAGGGAACGTCTCTTTCTGTCCTTATTCTACAGCCAACACACTTCCCTGCTCTGAGCTGACAACTGCAGCCTTTGCCCTGTATCTGTATCCCACAGCACACAAAGACGTTCCCTACGGGGCTCTGAAGCTCCTTGTCTGTTTCCCCCGACTTACATTACGTTGGAAATACTTCTGCACCAGCACGGAGAGCTACCAAATCCTCATTTATGGTTGCATGGCATTCCATTTTCTTCAGGACCTGGTTTAGCTAACCAGTCCCCTGTCACCCACTGTCTGGTTTATTCTAACCTCCTGCCCAGAGCTGTGTCCATCCATGTCCACCTGTGTGGATATGGCAAGGAGTGTGCTCAAATACTGGCACCCGTCCCCGACCCTCACCGGCTCAGTCTCAAAGTCGGTCATCAAACATTCTGAACTTTGATGGATGCACAGCTGGCAAATGGCTTCCCGGCGTCGTCTCTGCTTTGACCTCTTTCTTCCTGAGTGACGTTGACGGTCTCATCACGAGCTTCAGGGTCACTTGTATTGCGTTTTCCGCAAACTGTCACCTGTTTTTCTATTAGAATCTTACAAATTTGTGGCTCTCTTTCTTCATTAAAGGCTTTATCCCTTTGTCTATAGGACAAGCTTGAGAGATTAATTTTCTTCTGAGACAGATCTTTTAGAGAGAAGTTTCTGCCAGCCGTGCCACCGTCTGCATATCATTGCCTAGAGGTTCCAAAGTGAACCTTCAGTGATTGAAGGCAGAAGGGGTGTTGGAGCACTTTTCAGCTTGACAGCGAGGGCTGGTGCTGAAGATTATATGCTCACCATGGTAGGGAGCAGGCAAGACAGGCAGGCCAGGGAGGGTGGAAATGCAAGCATGGGGCCATCCGAATCTGCACCCCACCCCCCAGCCTGGATGAGGAGCCGTTGGAACCCGAATTTCCAAGAAACATCATTTCACAGTAGAGTGAAGCCAGGTGTGCTGGTTCACACCTGTAATCCCAGTACTCAGAGGCAGAGGCAGGAGCATTGCTGTGTGTCTGAGAGGAGCCTGAGTCACAGGCTCAAAAAACCAAAAGCTGAGACCCACTTGTGTCAACTACAAGTCTGAAATCTAAGAGGCCAGCATCTAAGCGCTAAGCAGTCCACTTTGCATCCACTGCTCTCTTCCTCTCACCTGTCTGAGGGAGATCTTCCTCCTCTTGGCCTTTCACCGGCCTCGGTCCCACCCCCACTCTCCTCTGCTCTCTAATTCTTCCTCCTCTCCAGCAGCTTTTGGCCTGCCCCTGCAGGGCTGCTCAATCTTCGTGCTTCTCTGGTTTCCTCTGCTAGAAGCTCTACCCACTGTGGTCCCCCCTCACACACACCTTGCTCCTCCAGCAATACTGGTGTGTGCATTTACTGTATTTATTGAACACCTACTATCTATCATCTATCTATGTCTCTATCATGTGTGTATGTATGTATGTATGTATGCATGTATGTATGTATATGTCTGTCTATCTATCTATCTATCTATCTATCTATCTATCTATCTATCTATCTATTTTTGAGCTGGGTCTTACTATGTAGCCCTGGATGGTTTTGAACTTGAGACCTGGAGAGCTCAGCTACTTAGTAAGACCTTTCTTGTGCAAGCCTCACAACACTCCATGATAGTGTTGCTCTCTCCATCTTACAAATAACTCAGGGCCCAGAAATGCTCAAGGAGTCACCCAACTTTACCCAACTAGCAAATGACAGCTTTGGAATTCAAAACCATTTGGTGTGATCCTCTGCTGTAGCACCCGCTCACTGGCCTAGGTCCTGCTTGCCAAGTTCCTTTGCGTTTCCTGCCTCTGTCCATGCTAAGGTCCTTGCGTGAAGGACTCTTCTTCTTCATTGCCCACCTGCCCCAAGCCTTCTTTGTCCTAAAAGGCCTTGCTCATAAGTCACCTCTGTTTCAAAGTCCCTTCCAGATTCCCCAGAAAGAGATGGTTTCTCACTCTTCGATTTTACAATTGAGAAAGCTCTATAGTGCCATTTATCATCATCATCATCATCATCATCATCGACAGCTCCATAGCTCAGGCTGGTCCTTCTATACCAGCCTCTCAGAGGCTGAGGTTACAATCATGTGCCAGCACACCCAGCTTGTGTAGAGACCTCTCCCTTCAGACTACATGTCCTGTCCCGCCCCTCCCCCCACATCCAGTGTGCTCTGTCTCCCTCTGGTGTCTAGCTCAAAGCTGGGTGTTCTCTGAATGCTTGAGGACTGAATGCCCGGGTGGGGGGTGGGGGGGTGGGGGCTGGGCACTCATTCCCAAACTCAGTTGGAAATTTCCAGAAGACAACTAGGAGTCTCCACTAGAAAGCAGCAGGGAAAGAGGAGGACGTTGTGGAGTCCTCGGCAGGAGAGATCTCCGTCTAGGAGGCAATTTCTGAGAGTTGGTCTTACTAACCTTACCTCACATCTTGACCACTTACAACTTGGGTCAAACTCCCCAGAGGAGCCAGCTGGTGACGAGGTCCCACATTTCACGATCCCCAGAGGTCTCTAGGAGTCAGCTGTCCTACCCTAGGGGATTTCCCCGTCGTTTGATGCCAAGAACTGACCCATGGTAGGAAGTGACCCTGGCAGGATGTCTGCTTGTCTCAGGAGGAAGTGTGGCCAGAGGTCCTAGGCTTCTTGCCTAGGCTACCCCAGCCAGACCCATAGGCTCTCTGATGGCAAGTGGTCACATGACTTTGGTACTAAAGATAGTTCTAGGGTAAATATGGACTTCTCTGCCTGTGAGGAGAAACTGCCCAATCCTTAGGGCTCTGGGGGAAGAGCTGTCCTAGTATCTCTCAGAGCCCTGCCGTGGTACCCTGGCTAGGACTGTGAGCCAGAAATCTGAGTTCTTAAAAGCCAAAGGCCCTTAAGAAAGGCTGCCTCCCTCAGCAACTCTGGAAAACTCCTGGGGCTCAGGTCCCAGTGTGACCGGACATTGCCACTTCCCTTAGGAGGCAAGGTAGGAGGGAGGCTGAAAAGATGACTTCTGTTGTTAAGTCTGCCTTGCAGGTCATTGTGCAACATGGTGAGGAGACACCTGATACCATCAAAAGTAAAGGGTTCGTTCAGGAGAACAAGTGTGTTCAACAGAGGGCACTGGGGGCCAGCTGCTGTCTGAGTGAGTTCCCTAGATCACCAGCACCACAAGAGTTCATGTTGGCAGAGTGAACTCCAGGCCCGCTTCTCCCCTCCTGAGTCAGGAACCCTGGGTATGTGGCTCAACAGTCTGTTCTAGCAAACCTTTCTGGAGACACTGGCACACACTGAAGTTAGTCAATCAATGCTACGGAGAAGCTTAACAGATGGGCGACATATTGGGAGAAGGTATGTGGAACACCAACATCAAACAAGGGAGTGAAATCTAAAATCTGAATGCTGTTCTTGCAAATGAATGTAAGAGAAGACAGGCAACCCTGTGGAAATGAGGGTAGAAGTGAGCACACAGTTCAACAGAACAGCTCAGAGCAGGCGAAGCCCAGGGTCCAGTTTATAAAGAAGGAGGCCCCAGATCTCGGGATTAGGCTGGGGATGGACTCAAGGATGTAGTTGGGACAATGCTCACCTGGCATTCGTGATGCTCAGCATTCCATAAGCCAGGCACACAGTAGCAAACATCTTTAATCCTAGAACTTAGGAAGATCAGAAGCCAGCCTGGGTTACATGAGCCACTGTCTCATCATCATCAACAACTACAGCAATACAGATCTCAGGATTAACATGTAAATTCAAGAATGCATAGTATATGTGTATTTGTCTGGGTGTGTGTGTGTGTGTGTGTGTGTATGTGTGCATTACTGGGAATTGAATTTAGGGCCACATACATACTAGGCAAAGATTCTACTATTGAGCTATATCCCAGTATTTCTTAAGTTTTTTGAGTCCAAGTCCTGCTTAGTGGCCACATCCAAACTGATAGACAGCAATTACAGATAGGCATCATAAAAACCAATGAATGCATAAGGCAACAGCATTGTTTGCAAGACGTGGATAGAGCATTCTCGAAGGATTTTTCAAAATCTAAACACATATGTCTAAGGTTTGCTAATTCCATTCCTGGCAGAGCCCATAGAAATCTCCACATGGGTCCACAGGGCCAACTACAAAGGTGTTCGTTACAGCAGTGTTTGTGGCGAGAGACTTGAAAGCAAGCTGGGCATCCATCATTGGGGATGGATAAATAGAGGAAAGGCATAAGTTGGAAGAGCTGGCAGCTGTTGAGTGCAGTAAGCTGGGTTTCCCCACGATAACATGACCAGGTCTTCACAACATTACAGCACGAGCCAGGCATGGTACAGCACCCCTGCAATCAAGCACTCAAGTGGCAGAGGCAGGACGATCTTGAGGTGGGGCAGCCTTGGCTACATAAGATGATCCCAACACAAACAAGAACAAAACACCACACCACTGACCACCTAAAAGGCAAAACAACAAGCACTATGAAAGGAGGCAGATTACATCCCACTTATGATTAATCCCACCTATGATGTGTCCATGTGCACACAGCATTCCATAGTGTGTGTATGTACATGTGTTGGGGGGTGCTGGGGGGATTGCATGTATGTGGAGGTCAGAGGTCAGTGTTGAGCATCTTCTTCAATCTCTCCACCTTATCTGTTAAGACAGGGTCTCTTATTAGTGTATGTGTGTGCACCTGTGCAGGGTGGCGCCGCCGCCACTGTGCCCATGTATGGAGTCAGAGGACTACTGTTAGGTTGGTTTTCACCTGCCACCTTTATATGGGTTCCACGGCTTGAATTCAGGTGCCAGGCTCATGCGGCAAGCGCCTTACAAGCCACTCTTTTTATCCCCACCCCAGCTGGTGTTACAGATGTGTGTGACCACACTGGCTTTTTACAGGGGTACTGGGGATCCGAACTCAGGTCCTCATGCCTGTGAGGTGGGTACTTTACCCACTGAACTATCTCCTCAGCTCAGCATTGTGTTTTATGTACAGGGTGCACATTTTGACATGTTGGGGCAGGGGTTTGTGCTGTGGAGAAGAATCTGTGGGTGTGGGAGGAATGAAGCAGAGCATCAGGGGAACCTTGCCTGAACCAGTGAAGGGGTGATGGTCATCTGCCGCCAACCGAGTGGGAATCTAAAACTCCAAGTCCCCGCGATCACAATTTGAAAACGTTTGGCTGTGGAAGGCTTGGGGAGGTTTTACGGACGTGTTTTCTCTCTTCTAGAAGCATCTGGCTACCTCTCAAGGCTCACCGTCCTGAGGCTGTGTCAAAGGGCTGGTCTCGCCCTCCAGAGCTCATGGCAGAACCTGCCTGTACAGTTCTTTGACTTGCCTAGCCCTAGGGAGGCTGTCCGCAGAGTCCAGAGCGTGCTCTGTTTGGGGCTTGGACACGCCCCGCCGCCGGACTCTAAGACCACTGCGAAGGCCAGTCCTTCGAGCCGTGAACTCCTCCAGCCTTTCTTTGTGGCATAGGCACAGCATCCCACCCTTGCTCCCGGGAATGGCGGGTAAATCGAGTCAGGAAACATTCCAAGTGGAAGGAAGCAGCATTTATTGAGCATCTACAGCATGCTAGGCCCAACGCTAGGGTCTTGACCTTCATTCATCCTCATGACGACCTGTGAGGAGAATATAGCTGAAATTGTAGAGATGGGGAACTGGGTATCGATAGCCAGGAACCGGGCATTCCCCCTTGTATCCATTCCCTTAAAAACGAACAAACAAGAAAACGAACAAAAAGCCCTCCCAATTTCTCAGCCTATAAAATTAAAGACAGGTCTCTAAAAAGGATTCTGGTTCGGGTTGGACAGGGCTGCAGAAAGTGGGGCGTACACTGGAAATCTTTTCTGTCCCCCACTCTCTTGCCCCCTGCAGGACTTTTTCGGTATTGCAGGGACTGAAGCCCAGGGAACCTATTTGCAGGACAGAAGTCCAGAAGGCACAGATGGGAACCCAGGAGTCTAGGCACCCTATAGGCAAGCGTGCGGCGGGGCTACAGGTAGTTGTCTTCGCCCTGGTCTCCCCCGCCCGGGGAGACATCCTCGTAGACGTCATCGTCGTCGGGGGCCAGTGCCTCGATGTCATGCGTGATGTCAGCCAGCAGTTGGTGGAAGGTCTGCGCCTCAGGCCGCTGGGCCGCCCCATCGTAGCTGCGCACTGCAGAGGCGGACGTGGAACTCATGCTACGCTTGATGCGGCCGAAGCTGTCAGTGAGGATGCCACCCTCGCGGATACCCATGCTCTCCAGGAAGCCCTCGAAGTAGCCGATGTCCTGGTCTGGGATGAAGGGCCGCATCCCTAGAGGACACAGGGCAAGGTGACTCCCTCATCCAGTTAGCCTGCGACGGAGTGGCCTTCTCTGGAAGCCTGAGTTCAAATCCTACCTCTGCCAGTGTGGCTTTACCCAAGATTTTTTTAAACCTCTCAAAACAGCAGAAGACCCAAGACCCCCCATGTTTGTTAGCTCAGTAACCCTACATTCTTAGGGTTACATTCCCATTTATTGCCTCTACAACCTTTATTAAATAACTACTCAAAACTCACTTTCCCCGCCTATGAAACAAAACTTTGTACCTGTTTTGGTTCAAATGTAATAACAGGTTACTTCCCACCCCGAGTCCCAAAAACATTAGTTTTGCTTCCGTCCCTTCACAGCTCTTCAATTTTCTTACTTCGATACTCTCAAGTCTTGGTTTCGTCACATGCAATTGGGGACAAAAGAACATTTACTTCTCAGGAGTGGGCATAGTCTTATGAGGTCATGCTTGACTCATGACGACTGCCAAACGCAGGCTCCTGTGCTGTCGGCATTATTTCCCTGGTGCTCGTTAATCCTCTTCGCTAGCTGTGCAACTCTAGACAAGTTCCTTTGCCTGAGACCGAGATAGGCTGTGTGTGTGTGTGTGTGTGTGTGTGTGTGTGTCACAACCTGACCCAGCTTTGCTACCCTAGGGCTTTGTCACATCAGCCCTTTCCTGTTTGCTCTCTTTTCTGCACGCCTTCTCTGTTCCAGGGTCTCAAAGTCTTGGCCTTAGGGGCTGAAAGAACAAAGTGCTCCCAGGTGATGCCTGGAGCCAAAAGGGAGCGGGGCTTACCAATGAGCAGGAACTTCCGTCTGTCTCCGTAGAGCTTCTGCAGGCCTGCGCAGTAGTCCTGGATGGGCAGCCCCAGGCGATAGTCTCGCAGCAGCATCGCAAACTGCTGGATCTCTGAGGGACCCAGCTTACTACGAAGCTGTGGGGGAGAGACACACTTGGAGACCAGCCCCAGAGTGCAACACAACCTGCCTCCTAGTAAAAATGCCGGGTTCTCTCTGGCGGCCTGCCTGGCCCAGTCTGACTCCAAAACCTTCCACTACTCCCCTCCTGGCTAGGGAGAGGCATCTGGTCCTATGCATTGAGGGATGGGATGTGGGTCTAGCTTCCTGAGCCTCAGTCCTTTGGTGACCAACTCTGTGGTGACAGGAGGTCACTATCTCTCTGACGCTTGCTTTCCCCTCCTCCTCTGCATTTGGGGTGAGAAGGGAGCCCCCCTCTTGGGGTTGTTGAAAAGATCAAAGACAAGGCAGACGAAAAAAGCTTGGAGCATTCAGTGCTGGGCGTTGCCAGTCAGGCTTTTCTAAGCTGGCCCCTCCTACTGGCATCTCCTTCCCTGGCCTCTGAGCTCTCACAAATGACTCCTGCAACGCACCACCCTTGCTGCAGAGGGCTGCTGCCTTTCTCACCGTCACCATGTAATCCTGCAGCTGCTCAAAGGCCCGGCTGCTGTGGTCGATGCTGCTGCAGTGGGAGCCGTGGAAAGACGGTGTGGATGCACCACTGTAACATGCCTCAAATGTGTCCTGGGAGCCATTGCTGCAGAGGAGAGAGGAAAAAGCCCTCACAAACCTCTGCTCCTTTCTCGAGGGTAGGCTAAGGATTGGGCCTATATACCAGTGCTCAAGGCCCTATCCTGGGATTCAACTGGCTCTTCAAGGCCCAGAAACCTTTCAAGCCTCCTGCTCTCGGCACTCTGGTCACCCTTCCTTCCTCCATCCTGGGCCTCTGTACATGATCTTCCCTCTGCCTGGAATTCTCTCTCCTCCACTTTCTCATATCTGGTGTCACAGCCACAGGGACCCCTACCTGCTTGTGCTGAATTCTTGCCGCTGTTCCCTCTGCATGGAATGTCCTGTCCCTTTTATCCCTAGCTCAACTATCAGTTCTCGGAAGCCCTCCTGGTTCCTAGGTGAGGCGGAGTCCCCGTCTGACTCTCCCATAATCCAGGAAGCTCCTCAGTATGGTACTCCTCAGTGCTGGCTGCCTGTGTTAAGTTGTGTGGCTTTCTCGAGTTTTTTGTAAACGAGGCTGCCTGGCTCATGGTGGGGGGGGTTGTTTTTGGCAGGGTCTCATAGCCTAGAATGGCCTTAAACTACGTAGCGAGACTAACCTTGAACTTTTGATCCTCCTGCCTCCACCTCCCAACTGCTGGGATTGCAGGCACGAACCACCAAGCCAGGTTTATGCAGGGATGGGCGTCGGAACCCAGGCCTTTGACGTCCTAGGCAAACACTATCTCATCCGATTTGCCCCCAACCCCATGTAGGAAGTTCTTTCTCATTAACTGATTTTAAAAGATGGTCACACAGTATTCCGGCTTTGAACTTTTGATCCTCTGGCTTCCCCCTCCTGAGAGCTGGGACCACAGACCTAGCAAGGGTGTAGATTCCTGAGTTCACAACCCAGCCCTGCTGATGCTCACAGCCCAGGTCTATGTAGTTTACTGTCTGACCCCAGGAATGCTAAAAGTGTGTTTCCCTGGTCCTCAGCTTCTCCAGCTGTAAAATGGGATGATGAAGATTGGTGCCACTGGGAAAATGACAGGAACTGACATTTGTAAAGCCCTTCAGGTTATAGACCTCACGTGATAACTAGCCACATAGCTGCTAACAAAACTCCATAGTGCATTTTAAAGTACACTGCAAGCTCAGCATTGGTGTGATTTTGCTCTCCTCAGCCATATCAGTCTGGTTATGGGCTAGTCTATATGCACATGGGTTCAGGAACACAAATGTGGTACCAATATTAGCGATAGTGTGGCAGGGCATTGGCAGGGGCCACCACTTGCCAACGCCAGAGTCCTTACAGGACCAGGACGACTTACTACCATAGGGCCGCTCAGGACGTTATTGGATTTAAACCGAGAATCCCAGATCTTGGGAAACTCCTCAGTTCTGAGCAAACTGGGATGGATAATTTTTCTAACAGAATTCTTAAAAACACAAATAAAAAACCAAAACAAGATTTTGAGGCAGGTTTCATATATCCCAGGTTGGACTTGAACACATTATGTAGCAAAGGGTGAACTTGAACTTCCAGCCCCCTTGCTTCCACCTTTCAGGTGCAGAGATTACAGTGTATGTGGCGCTGGGGACTGAACCAGGGCTTTCTGCATAGCTAGGGAAGTGCTCTACCAGCCGAGATATATCTCCAATCTCCCGGCTGCCGCTTCAGCCTGCATATTCCCAGCTTTGCTTGGAGCTAGTCCTGACCAAGCAGCCAAATTCTGGCTACTAAAGTGTAAGCTTGATGGTGTGTGTGTGTGCTGCTGGGGCTGGAACCCAGGGCCTGTCATACGCTAAGCATGCAGGGTAATGCTGTGCTATCCCCTGGCCTCCATCCTCCTAAAGTCTTTCAAGAGGCCCTTGCTGTGCTGTTGCACGGTTGGGGCTACAGCTTGGACCATGAGGTCAGTTCGAGGATGGCAGAAGAGGAAACTGTGACCGGAAGGGAGGCGTGGGATCCAGAGAACCAGGCTCCAAACTCTTGGTTTATTTTACAGTACAAGACAAGAAAGCAAATCCCGTCCCTGTACCCTCCTCAGCATTTTCTATTACACCATTGCAGTTTAAAGCGTTAGCTGTGGCGGTGGACTCGGCAGACCACTAAGCCTGGAAGACCTGAAGATCTCTGTGGACCCAAGGTCTGGCCTGGAGCTCTGCTTACCTCCTACCCTCAACACAAATCAAGGTCGCCCTCCCCCCATGTGCTCTAGAGGAGTGTCCTTTTTCGGGCAGGGGTGAGGAGGAAAAAGCGGCATCCCCAATAAAGGTGATACTTACAAGGAGCTGCAGCAGCTCAAGTCGGCGTCATAGGCAAATGTCCCATCTGTGCGGCAGCTCTCACCTGGGACCAGAAGACAGAAGAACTGTCAGAGGCGACATGCAGGGACCAATTTCTGAGGCTTCCTCAAGCCCCAACCTTGGCAGAATCCTGGGATCTCCTTCTGGTCCACCCGATACACAGCCAACCTCAGGCAACTGGCCTTCCCGACCCATGCCTTTCCCAGTGCCCAGGCCCACAGCATCTGCCTATCCGATAGGACATGGGCAATGGCAAGTGAGAGCCAATGGCAATGTTGGTGTGTGGGTTTAGGAGAGACGGGAAGACGTTGCAAGGAGGAAGAGGGTCAGGGGTTTGAAAGGAAGCGGCATTCTGTGTGGAGAATGTGCCTCCTCCTCAGCCTGTCCAGGCACGGCCTTCTCATGCCAGCTCACTTGGGGTCACTCGGTCACTCCAACTCCTCAGAGGCCACTTCCTCGTTACAGGTTCTCAGAACACTGTCTGTGGTTAGACATTTATCTCGGTGGCTATTTACTCCATGCAGGTGCAGGAGGGTCAGGCCGCCCCGCGGTTTGCCCACCATCAGTACACCTTGCAGATTAAAACTGGGCCTGACACAGCAGGTGCTCAGCAGGTACTGGTTGATGAATGAACCTGTTGACTACCTGCTGGGCTTTCTCTCATTTGGTTGCCTAGCACCCTGGTGGGAGCCGAAGAATCACCACAGTGGCTTCCCGACAGCACAGTTTCTGTGGGCAGAAGGGCCTTCTGAAGGCCAGTGCCCCAGTTGCTGGAGCTGCACAAACAGACTAGCCTGAAGCTGTGGAGGGACTTCATGTAACGGCCATGAGGGTAGCACAGAGAGATGGCTGCACACGGAAGCTTTGGAGCTAGACACACTGGGTTTGGATTCTGCCTCTGGCTTACCCAGCTATGTGACCTATGACATTATTGAGTACTTTGAGAATCAATGCTTTTTGTCTGTAAAATTGCATTCACAGGGCCTCAGGGAGGCTCCTTCTAGCCTCCCCTTTTTTTCCTTTCAAGATAGAGTCTCACTATGTAGCTTTGGCTAGCTGGAACTTGTTATGTAGATCAGACTGGTCTTGAACCCACAGAGATCTACCCTTCTCTGCTTGCCAAGTATTTGAGATTAAAAATGTGCACCACCATCATGCCGAGATCTTTTCTTTCTTTCTTTTTTTTTTTTTTTTTTTTTAAAGACAATGTTTCTCCATTGTAGCTGAGGCTGATCTTAAACTCTGATGGCTCCTGCCTTAGCATCCCAAAAGCTGGGGACTATTGGCATATGCCATGATGTCTGGCTCTGAGAGGTTTTATTTTATATTTTACAAAATTACTTAGTGTGTATGTGCTTGTGCTTGCACAGCCGTCGTGGTGCTCATGTGGAGGTCAAAGGACAACTTTTGAAACTTCAGTTTCTTCTTCTACACTGAGTCCTGAGGACTGAACTTGGTTTGCTAAGCTTGGCATCTGGCACCTTTCCCCACCGAGCTATCCCCCTCCCCCCCAGCCCAGGCTCCGAGTGGTTTTCATTTGGCTACCCCTCTAGCATTTGTCCTGTGCTAGGTGAACGAGACAAGATGTCATGAAGACTCAAGACGACGTGGCACATTTCTCTTGTGCTTGGCACGTAATTGGTGCTCAAAAGAAATACCCGTTACTTTCACTTCAATCCCAACCCTTGGTTGAATACACGGACTAATCTGGAAATGTCAGCCTAGAAACCTCATGGGATGAGATGGCTCAGCTAGCTGACATGTGAACTATATACAAAACAGGGACACTAAAAAACTAGAGACGTTTCGAGTGCCCAAGTTCAAACTCACCCCAAACTGGACAATCTGATCATCTCTCAAGTCATCGTGAAGACTGACAGTCTATTAAGTGGACTCCTAGAAGTGGGGTGCAGCTCAGAACCCCTATCAGCCCTCCTCAGTCCCGACTTGGGACACCCGCCTTTCCCGGTGCTTTATGGGAGTTTGGGCACTCACTGCAGCTGGAGAGCCACGGCCGCTTTGGTGTGGATCGGTAGTGGTAGCCGGCCCGGTCGACACACTCGATGCTCTGGTCCCCATAGATGATCTGGAAGACCTGACAGATGACTGCGCAGGACTCCTCAGCAGCATCCTGGTCCAGAGGGAGGAGGAGAGATCAGGCTCTACCCCCAGGCCACCCCTGCTTCCTCAGAGGCAAAGTGAGCCAGTGCTTGACACATACCTATGACCCCCCCAAGCCATTTCCCCTCAAAATTATGCCTCCTCTCGTTCTTAGGACCTTCTTATAGAATCTAGAGGCAACTCTAACCCCCCGCCACGAAAGTACATTCTGGATTTCCAAGGGATTCATGGCCCATCATGAAATTTATCTAACTTAGGGCTCGTTTAACTTAATACACAGGCCTGAAGCTGAAGCCCGTGTGCAGATGGGATTGGTAGGAGGGACACTTCAAAGAATCAACATTGTAGGCTCAGTGCTGTTGCCATCACCAGACACAGTGCGTGGCTATGGGCTGCCTAGTGCCTAATGCATTAGTGGCAGCAATGCAACAGTGTGCCTGGTAGAAGGAAGAGGGTCTTGGGTGGGATGCTGGAGATTGCACATTTGAGGAGGAATTCGCTTCTCCAAGCAAGAGACACAGAAATCAATAGCTTACGAAGATACTGAGAGAAAAAAAACAACAAAAAACTCTAAAACCTAAGGTGAAAACCAAAATGTAATTTAGGGTGGGTATCTGTGGCCATTTGAACTTTGCCATGGCCCTAGAGCAGACAGGACCCCCATTTTATAGCAAATGCCGAAAGGCCTATGGACTATTTGGGTTCATCACAGGCCCGAGGCATCAGCTGATGCTGGTACTGGGGGTTTTAACTCTGACCGCTGGGCTTGGAATGACTGTGCCTCAGGCAGGGAGCTAGAAGCTCAGACACCTGGAAAGCAACTCCTTTACTTCATTCCACCGTGAGGCCAGGGCCAAAACCTTAAATCTCCCCCAGTTGAGTGGATTACCCAAGGTACACTGCTGCCTTCGTCTGGGGCCCGATTTTCAGGCCCTTGCTTCTGACTCTTCGGTTTAAATGCTACAAACACTAAGTTTTCCTGTTGAGACAGATCTCTTCCTCCCTTCCCTATCATACAACCTGCTCCCTTCCTACCAGAGCCGGCGTGACCCGCCTGATCCTAGCTTTTCTGTCCACGTGTCTCCCTTTATTTCATCACCCTAGTCAGGTTTTCAGATGATGTGTTGGATGAGGCAGCAGAGTTCAGCATATAAGGAAGGGCTGAGCCAACGGGGCAGAGCAAGACATTATCCCAGAGAGAGAAGATGGAGCTGGGTCTGAATCGTGTAGGGTTCATGGGCATACGGTTCGCATATATTTAAAAATAAGGCCAGTGGATTAACTGACAGAGAAGGAGCGCCAATGCCAAGCGAAAAGGCATCTCGGGATGGGGTTGTGAGCTGGTTCATTTCCTGGGACTGGCCACCTCTCCCTGTAGACAGGCACACTCATTTAATGTTTGGAGGGCCTGGGGCAGACAAAACACTTGAAAGGCTCAGCTCTTGAGAGTGCCTGCTAGACGGAGGACTCAAGGGAGAATATGAAATGGACCGGTCAACCCCTTACCATCAGCGCTTAGCCCAGTGTGGTGCACACAGCTGGTACTCAAATATCAAGCTGGGCACAGTGGTGTATACCTTTAATCCCAGCACTTGGGAGGCAGAGGCAGTCAAGTTTGGGGCCAGCCTGGTCTACAGAGCCAGTTCCAGAGCGGCCAGAACCCTGCCTCGAAAAACACAATAACCACAACGTACATCAAGTGAGTGAAAGCGAGGGGGAATGGGGACAGGGAGGTGACAGGCAGGACAGGCCTGGATGGTGGCAAAGCTTCTGCCTTGAGTGGCTTTCTTAGTTACCAAGAGTTAAAAGCTTTGAACTTCACAGGACGTTTAGTTACCTAAACTTTGAGCCTGCTTCCTTCACTAAGGAATGGGTATAGATGCCCGTATTCGCCCTAGAGGCTGCTGGGAGATTAAGTGTTAATGTTGTCTCTTGTCCGTCTTGGGCCGGTGCTTCGCTTGTGGGGTGGTTAGTGCCGTTAATGACTGCACAGCGGCGGTGCCAACAGTACTTCGCACTCACCCTGTTTGCCACAGCCAGGATGACCAGGTTGCAGTAGGCATCGGGGCTGGGGTTCTGGGGATCCAGCGGGTTGGGGCCGGGGTGGCGTCGCTCCCAGCTGCCGCCGACGCCGCCACCCGCCTGTCGCCGCTCCCAGCTGCCACCCGGCTTGCCCGCGCCGCCGCCCGCGTGCCGCCGCTCCCAGCTACCGCTGAACGTCTGTCGCCGCTCCCAGCTGCCCGACGCCCTCGCTCCGGCGCGCTGTCGCTCCAGGCTGCCACCGCCGCCCGCCGCTCGGGCCTCGGCACCCGCTCCCCCGCCCCATGCCATGCGCCAGTCCAGGCTGCAGATGGTGTGGCGTCGCTCGGCCGTGCCCACCCGACGTTTCTCGGGCGCGGCGCCCGGAGGGCCCGGATCGCGACCCGAACCTCCCGGGCTGGCATCCACGCCAGCCGGCACCGGGTCCACGCCCAGACCTAGGGGATGCCGGGGGCCAGGGGTCAGCAGCAGGCGGTTGCGGCCTTCAGAGGCCAACGGGAGGGCCACTGCACAAGTCTGAGGGGCCCTGCTCTAAGGCCCCGCCCAGCACCTGTGTGAGTCCTACTGGCACAGTGACTTTCGGGCCCCACCTTGGGCCTATGACTCCGCTTCTGGCCTTGGCTCCGCCTCCGGCCTTAGCTCCGCCCTAGGCCTCCAGGTAGTGGCCACAAAGTTTCTACCCTCTCCAGCACACCCTTCTCCTCGGACCTGCCTTCCGAGTTGAGGGTGGTGTCCCCCCTTTCTCTGCACCCTTCATTTGGACGGTGACCTTGGTCTAAGCCTCCCCGCCTTCCAGTACAACTTCCCCCTGCTGTCTTCACCCCTACCTTGCCGACCTGAAACCTCCTGCAGGTCTAGGCCAGACTCCCCCCTTAGCCCCTTCCGCCCTTACTGTCCGAATACAGCGATGTCGGCCATAACCTCACCAGTCTTGAGCACGAGCAGGTGCAGTGCGTCGTCCTGAAGGTAGGAGGCAGCAGCGATCTCGTGCGTGGGGATGCGCAGGATGAGCTCCTCGTTGTCCCTCCAAGTGAGCAGCAGGCAGCGTGCAGACAGGCTCAGGATGCTGTCCTGCTCCGGCGTGGTCTTCAGAGGCAACTCCTTCAGCTGCTGCGGGGTGGGTCGAATCACCAGAGGCCCTGGGAAACGGGGGGCGGGGGAGGGTAGGAGAGGGAAAAGGGAGGACCGCCCTGCCCCCGCCCTTCCCACGACCTCACCCTGGCCGTGTCCAGCAGCTGCAGGAGCTCGTCTCGGCTGGAGGGGTTCAGGGAGGAAGTCACCCATGTGAGGTGGCCCAGGAACTGGATGAGAGAAATGGGACGTCACCCCGAGGCCTTGGGCTTCAGGAATTCTGGCCTCTTCGTTAATGTAGGACAGGCTGAAACGCCCAAATCAATAATAACCTGTTCGTGATGGTGTAATTTTGGTTGTCAACTTGACCACATATATGGAATCAACTCCAACCCAAGCACCTGGCCACACCTGTGAAGGATCCGATCGGCTCATTTGAAGTGAGACCCGTCTCGACAAAGACTGAAGACCAGCTGAGACATTTAGCCTCAGACTGAGTAACTACCAGATCCTTGGCTTTTCTGTTAGAAGACAGCTTTTATTGGACTGGCTGGGCCACAGCCTGTACCAGTCTAATTAATCTCTACCCTCTTCCATCAGTCTGCTCCTCTAAAGAGCAGCCCCGATTAACACAACCTTTTAAAACTTTTGTTTGGTGTATATATATATGTGTGTGTGTGTGTGTGTATATATATATATATATATATATATGTATGTATGTATGTATGTATGTATGTATGTATACACACAGATGTATATATTTTTCAAAACCACACACCCTTTCTTTAAGGATTAAAAGTTAACTGAAAGTCTGGCCTAGGGGTATAGCTAGAAAGAGTTAGGCCAGGCAGTTTGTAGTATGGCGTGCTTGTCATCCAGCACTTGGGAGGTGGAAGCAGGGAGTTTAAGAGTCCAAGGTCAGCCATGGGAGATCAGCTGAGTGGTGGCAGTGTCCTGGCTCCTTTAACCCAGCAATGGGGAGGCGGAGGCAGGCAAATCCGAGCTCAAAGCCAGCCTGGTCTACAGAGCGAGTTCCAGGACAGCCAGGGCTACACAGAGAAACCCTGAATCAGAAAACAAAGCAAACCGAAAATAATCAAATTGTCCAAGGTCATCCTTGGATACATAGCAGGTATGTATGTATCGCTCTCCCTGGCTACATCAGACTCTTGGAAGGTATGGAACAGGCTTAACTGCAGGCGCCAGAGCCCATATTAGCCAGCTAACACAAACACACGGCCATCTCACTATGAGGTTCTGCAGGAAGCAAGTGTCACTAATACAGTGCTTGCTACTCCTCCACCCACTGCCATGTTGAAGATCACATGTAGAGCTTCTTTGCAAGGTAGGCTAGACGCTACCTGTGTGTGTGCGCGCATGCTCATGCCACAGCACCTGTGTGGCAGTCTGAGGCTGGGTCTCTTGTTTATACTTCATTTGCCAGACTGGCTCCTGATCTTCCTGGGATTCTCCCTTCTGCATTTCCTGTCAAGGTGACACTGTCTTAGGACCGCAGGTGCGTGCTTTGTGTGCACCTGGCTTTACACCGGTTTGGGGGATAGAAACCCTGGTCCTCAAATTTGACAGCAAACACTTTATCCATTGGACCATCCCCTTTCTCCACAACTGCCTCAGGGCAGGTTCTGCTATGAAATCTTGCAGGAACCCTGGGAATCTCCTTGCCCAGTGGCTCTCCCTACCCCACGGCATTATTAATCCTTTTAACAACCTCATTACAGATTAAATGGAAATAAGCATTGAATACATAATTTTCTCTTTAAAAAAATGATGCGCTCAGTCAATAGTCAAGTTCCCCATCTATTCTTAGTTATAACAACATTATCATTTAAATGTTATTCGGTATGAGAATTAACTTTTTATTACTTTTAATTGCAGTCTTCTGGGCGAATTTCACCGCTCACATCTTTCCTTTTTATTCTGTAAATTCTCAGCCCTTGGTTTGTTAAACACTCATTTTCTGGCTTTTCTCTATTTATAGGGTTGCCAGATAAAATACAAGATGTCAGTAAAACAGCAATTTTGTTTTTTAGGATTGTTTTTTGTACTCTTAGTTCTATTTAACATTTGGAACATATTTATGCTAAAGAAATAATCACTGCTCATCTGCAATTCAAATTTGACCAAGTAGCCTGCTTGTTCATTCCTGCCTCATGCCAATCTTTGGTTGACGAGGACCTATTTCCCTCCCCAACATACCTTCACAGTGGTTCTAAAATGGAAGTGAAGCTATTGAGGCTTCTCCATATCCTACCCCAGCTCCCCCAGACCTGCCTCGTGTGTGCTGGATATGCAGCCTGGGCCTCCAGAATGCCAGGCCAGTGCTCTACCAGCCAGCCTCATGCCCAGCCTCTCCCTCGCTTTTAACTTGGACACTGACTAGCAGGGAGCCTGCAGACAGAAATCTCACGAGTAGGCTGAACTTTTGGGAACATCGCAGTTTCCCACTCAGTCTCCTGTGGGGGTAGGTTCGGAGCCCCATGTTGGGATGGAAATGCTGGGGCTCAGTGGGTGGGCATCACTTGTGGAGGATGAGCAGCCAGTGGCATGAGGCCGGAGTCTGTTCCCCAAGAGCTGCAAGCTCCTTCATGTGACACAGGGTGTGTCAGAGTTGGTGTGCCTCTAAGCCCCACTCCCTCCCTGCCCTTCTCGTCCCATGCTCACCTTGACCTCTTTCTCCAGGTAGTCACATAGCAGGATGTGGGGGTCGATGAGGTAGTCAGGGGGATAAAGAGGCATAGAGTGGAGGGGCCTTCGACTGACATTGCTCCTGAAGGCAGCCTGGCGAGAAGCCTTTGGGAACACCAGCCTTCGAATGGGGGACACAAAGCCCTGGGGGAGACAGGAAGGTCTCAACAACCATAGCACTGGCTTTACCAAGTGCTCACCAGCTATTTCCAAGACCTACGTTAATTCTCCTAAAAACTGTAGGAGGATCAGCCCTGTGTCTCCCCTTTCTCAGATGGAGAAGCAAAGGAGCCCTCAGACTGAGCGCTAGAACACCAGCCAATGGGGCATCCTACTTTCCAAACCTCTGTTCTAACTACCGGGGGAGGGTGAAACTCCTGTTAGCCAGATCCAAAGAATGGCCAAGGCCCAGGTGTTATGGACATTTTGGTTTATGGTATGTAAACATGTTTTTTTTATAATCCCAAGTGGAGGATTTTAGCTTGTCCACACCTGTTAATTGTCTCATGTGCAGTGTGGTCTTTGCCAGCTGGAGTTAGTTGAATTCTGAGGACTTTGAGGGTATAAACATGATGGCCCAGAGGAAGGAGGGAGTGGCTGCTTGGAGGAGACAGAGGAGGACTGTTTGTTGCTCTTGTTGGATTGCTGGCTTGCTGGTTACCTGGACTTCTGGATTTCCTGATGATGGATATTGGTATTGCTCCCAGAAAAATCCTACAATCCTGCCCAGGAGAATGAGTTGAAGGCAAAATGACCCAAATACAATCAAGTTTAGGATCAATCTGATCCACGTATGAACCTTGCAGTTTTTGTTCTACCAGAGTTAACTTTTTCTGCTTCAGCTGTTAGACATTTTGGACTGTTTAAACTTTCCTTGTGAAGTTTGAAACAGATTACTTAACACAGAAATATTTAATCCAATTTTAGACCTTAGCCAGTTAATATCGCCCATTAATTTTTGAAAAGCTTTAAGAGTTTGCAATTCATCCCTACAGATCTGTACCTTTTGCGGTAGATATTTTGTTGTTGTTGACTTATTTTATAACCCAAATAGCTAAGTGAAGCTTCCCTGTATATTTTTCCTGGAGCAATCTGTAACCCCTAGCATGGCAGAATTTTTTGTGTTTCCTTAAACATTTTTTCCAAAGTACCTGCATTAGAATCAGCTGACAAAATATTATCCATGTAATGATGAATGATAGATGAGGAAATTGCTTATGAATTATTTCTAAAGGTTGTTGCACAAAATATGGACTTAAAGTTGGACTATTTAACATTTCCTGTGGAAGTACCTACCAAAAGTATCTTTATTGGACGACTATTCAAGAGTGGGTGCTGAGAAAGCAAACCTTTCCCTATCCTGCTCATGTTAGGGTGTTGTGTAAAAGCAAGCCTTTAAATAGTTATTATAGGCCAAGATCTAGGTAACAAAGGAGGTAAAGGAATTCCAGGTTGTAAAGAACCCATTGGTTGACTGACTCTTCACTGCCCTTAAATCTGTTGTCATTCTCCTGTTTTGTTTTGTTTTTGTTTTTGTTTTTTGAGACAGGGTTTCTCTGTGTAGCCTTGGTTGTTCTGGACTCACTTTGTAGACCAGGCTGGCCTCAGATCCACTTGCCTCTGCCTCCTGAGTGCTGGGATTACAGGTGTGTGCCACCTCACCTGGCTTCCTGGTTTCTTCTCTACAAAAAAACACCGGGGAATTCCATGGGCTGGTAGACAGTTGAGCCTCCAGCTGCTCTTATACCAGTTGGTCAAGTGCCTGCAATTTTTCTTGTTATGGGCCACTGCTCTTGCCACATGGGCATATTTGATAGTCATTTTAGGGGCAAGGCTGTTGGTGGTTTCGCAGTGGCCCCTCTTGTAAATTTGGAAACTCAGTTTCCGATGTCCTGTACTTGGACAGTGGGCACAGCTTGTGGTTGTTTTTGATGACACATATCAATACCTCCCCCAGGAGCATCTACCATTTCACCTCTAATTTCATCATTTGCTGTCTCTGGGATTGAGGAATATTAAGTACCCCCATTGTGGGAAAAGATCCCTTCTCCATAAATTTATGGGTATGTCAGCCACACAGGGGCTCAACTTCCCTGTTTGCCCTTTTGGTCCCGCACATTTAATCCACTGTACACTTTGTCTTGTTTGAGATAATTTACCAATTTCTATAAACTGTGCATAAACCTTCTGAAGTGTCCATTTTGGGGAAGGATACAGACATCAACTCCTGTCATCTACCAAACTTTGTATTTCAATACCACTCATTTGTAGCATTAACTGGGGTCTCTGACCATTAGCCACTGTTTGCCAGAACACGTTTTCCATTGCTACCAAGTGCCAGAGTGGCTTCACCCTTGATGTCGGGAAACAGTAACAGCTGAGCAGTTCTATCCCCTGCATTAATTTGCATCTTTTTCTACATATGCCACGATTTTAATTTCTTCCTTGCAATCTCCAGCTATCATACAGGGACACACAATAAATCCTCAAGAAACGAATCCGCTTCTTCCCAAGATCATCCCTGAAGGCAAAGGACCTTAAACATTTTGTAACAGTCAACTCTCAGGAATAGGGCAAGAGGTTTGTCTGTAGCCAGATCCAAAGTTGTGCTGCCTTTGGTAGTGTGTGTGTGTCAAGGTCAAGATTCTTAGTTCTGGTTTTCCTGCCTGCCCGTTACCTCCTCCTGGTCTAATGGAAAGACTGCTCCTGTTGTTCACTGTGGGGCCTTGAACTGACAGACCCCTCTTGTTCATTTCCCAATGGCAGTTACCTTGTATGTTCCTCTTGGAATGGCAATCCCCAGACCAATGCTTTCCCTTGCCAAGGAGGCTACAAAACCCTGGGAGCTGTTATATTCTACTGTAGCCAGAATATGCTTGTTCCCATCAGCGAGTAATTGTACCTCAGCGTTAACTCACTTCCTGTTGAGCTCTAAATGGCCAAAATCACAATTAAGACACCCAGGCTTTTTGATTTCTGAGACTTCTAGCTACAGCTTGTCCTACGATATTGGCATGATGCTCCTGAGAGCCAACACCAGGTCTCTTACCTGTTTGTCTAGAGGGCCTGCTCATGCTCTTAACGGTCTAAGTGCTCTTACAGTCACAGTGTTTGCATTCTCATATCAAGATCAGCATCAACGCTTGTCTGGTCTCAGGTCTGATATGGCTCTATTTACAGCTGAACCCAATCTGTCAGAATTCAGGGAAGGCTTCTGCAGGGCCTTGTACTGCCTTAGTAAAACAGGTGAATGTTTTTCCAGGCTCCTCAAACACGTCCCATGCTCTTAACGCTGCAACACGGCACTGTTCAATTACCGTGTCAGATTTGTTCTCGTAAATCAGCATACTGCCCTTCACCAAACCACTGATCTTTAACAGCATTTACTTCCCCTGCTATAGTCTGTTCTATTTTCGCGGCTTCATTTCTCCACCACGATAAGCACTGTAACTACTGACCAGCTTCTAAATACAGCTGACACCAGTCCCTTCCAATCTTGGGGAAGAAGTCTATTTTGGGTAACCCAGTTACTTAACATTTGCTTAATGAAACATGAATGCAGCCCATACCTTATAATACGCCCTTGAAAGTCCTTACAATCTAGCATTTCTATTGGATGCCATTTCCTCTCAGCATAAGCCTCCCCACCATCAGTAGCAGGCATATGCTACACAAAGACTGGGAAAGCTGATGGTGCCTGCATAGCCCCAAACAATTCCTCTGGCAGTGCACTTGGCTCGAAAGTAATTCATTTTCCCTGTACAGCCTCCTGCTCTTCCCAGCCTCTTGCCTCACACCCAGGTGTTCTGGGAACCTGGCAGCAAAAGTGTGTGGAGCAGGGCAGGGTGGCAATATGCCTTCCAGCCTAATTTGCTTTCCTCTTTCATCCTGTGGGAAATTTCCACCCTCAGCCATCAAGAGGCCTGAAGCCTTTTGTTATCCTTCCACTGCCACTTTTTGCTTTCCAAGCACTTCAACCTCTGTTCGTAAACTCTCTAGGTGCATAGCCAATTCTGCAATTTTTTTTTCTAACACAAGAGAATTGAGTGAATCTTCTGAGTTTTCAGCATTCCTCCTTTTTCAAAATGGGATACGTAAAGACTACAAAGCAAAACCAGAAAATCCCCTCCGAGAGTAAGCCAGGAGACTACCCAGTGGCAGTAGCCACTATTTTGCCAGCTTCTTAAACAACATTGCCAACCCATCAAAACCTGATGACTCCTCTACTACATTAGAAGCAAAGTTACCCATTATGCCTATCCGTGTTGGGGTGCCACCTGTAGGCACTAGTTTTTCAAACACTACTTTACTCGGGGGTTCCTTAAAGCTCATACCTCCCCTTCCAACTCCCTAAATCCCCCTATTGGGGAAAAGGAAGGTTGTAAGGGAAGAGGACATAGCTCTCTTTACTTCTTTGGGCTGGGTAGGGTCGTAGGAATTTGGGGGAAGGTGGCAATACCAATATCCATCATCGGGAAACCCAGAAGTCCAAGTAGGCAGCAAGCTACAAGAGCAGCAAGCAGTCCTCCTCTATCTCCTCCAAGCGGCCACGCCCCCTCCCTCTGGGCCATCATATTTATACCCCTCAAAGTTCGCAGAATTCAACTAACTCCAGCTGGCAAAGACCACGCTGCGCACGAGACAACTAACAGGTGTGGACAAACTAAAATCCTCCACTTGGGATTATAACAAAAACATGTTTACGTATCCTAAACCAAAAACATCCACAGCACCCTGGACCAAGTGGAGGATGTGTAGGCATTTGTTAAGCTGTGGCCCGTTTGCGAGTCAGAAATACAAAATAAGTAAATATAAGTTTAATCCAGAGGTGTCTGTATCAGAAGGCCCAGGATGGATCAGGGCTACAGGGACAGAATGCAGGACACAGCCCAGCGGAGCAGCTGAAGTTCGGAGAACACGTGAGCTTTGCTCAGGAGCTGCTGCTGGAGATGGCCATTCCTGGCCTAGCACAGTAAAACCTGGGACTCGGAGAGAAACGCTGCTCGCTGCTTCTTGGGTCCCATCTTAGTCCTACTGAGTCTAAAGTCCTGGGGCAGCAATCTGGCGGCTCCCCTTCCTTGTGGCATCCTAGAACTACCTCGGTGGTTTCTACAGCGTTGGGTGCTGGGACTACTTATGCCCCAGCCAAGCAAAGCACGAATTCTGGTTACACATGTGCTGTGCTGCTTAGCTCCCCAAAAGACAGGCACAAACAGTTCAAGCTGCCACCAAGGAGCGCACCTGTCAAAAGAATGGACCTCACTGAATGAAGCAGGAGTCTGAGGCAGAGAGTTGCTGTGGGTTTGAGGCCAGCCTGGGCTATATAGTAAGTTCAAGATCAGCGTGGGTTACATTGCTAGATTCTGTCTCATGAATAAATATGTAGACCCAAGAAAGGGTGTGTGCACCTGGTGGCTCCGGTGATTCATATGAGGCACATTTTTGTGTGTGTCAGTACTGGAGACTTTATCTAGGACCTCACACAAGTGCCTCTGAGCTGTGTGCCCCTGGCCCTCCCTGCATTTAAAATTCTTACCAATTTGCAGTTTTGGTTATCACACCTGGTTCCTTACGCACACCAGGCAAGCATTCCGTCAAGGAACAACACCCCCAGCCCACTTTTACAATTTTGAGACAGGTTCACGCTAATCTGAAATTTGTAATCCTCCTGCATCAATCTCCAGAATAGCTAGGATTGTGGGACTATGCACCATACTGACTTCATGTGAGTACCTTATAAAACATTCACGTTTTTTTGTGTATGTGTGTGAAGAGGGCCCTGTGAGGATGAGGGTGGGGTGGGAGATGGAACAGTAACAAGCAGGAAAAGGAGGAAGATGGGGAGGGGTCTTGGGATAGTTTAAGCTGAGGCCTTAGGAGTGAGTTCTTGCACAAAGGTGGGGAGGGCAGGCGTAGCTTGGGAGACAGCTAGGGAGCAGGTGGGAGGCCCCAGCCTGGATGGGCAATTAGCCAGCCTATAATCACCTTGGCTGGGCCTTGCTCTCTGAGTGAGCAGGGAAGGCGTCTGCTGGCTGTCTGTCCGTCCCTTTCTCTGAGGCTGTAGGAAGCTACTACCAGAATGTCCAGGAAGCAGGTTTCCCAGGAAGACTCAATCTGTCTCTCCGCACAAGTATGGCAGAGGCCACTAAGAGCGAAGCTTAGAGCAGAGCCCAGATGTCTGGCTGCCAGGGAGAGAAAGGAGAGGGAAGGCCCCTTCCTGTGCCAGTTGTCACCTCCGTGCCGGCTCACCTCTCTACCCCCACTTCAGGACTATTTCTTAACTCTGTGCCTCTCAAACTCCCACCTACCTTCTTCCCTTTCTTGGCTTCATATTCCATGGTGAACCGGCTCCTCTGCGCCAGCCACCCTCCTAGCCACCCCCTCCAGACCCCCCTCCATTTCCTTTGTTCTTTTTCCTGCCTGGTCGGAAACTCCACCAGCACCACAGTTCCTGCCCCTCCCATGTGACGGTGGCGGTGGGGGCAGATGGAGAACACTGCCTTGAAGGGTGGGAACCAAACATGGTCCAAGGGGCTTCGCAGTTGAAGCAGACTGGGGGACCCCCCCCCCCCGTTGGAGATCACATTTGGGTCATTACCCATGTCTGCCACCAACTTTGCTGGGCTGTTTTGGCAAGGTAAGACAGTAAAAGGCTCCTCTCAAAGCCTGCTGCCTGCTTCTCGGTACGCACTAGGAGAAAACCCAGCCTTTCCCCGAGAAATGAGAGAGTGGGCGGAAAGTGCTTCAAACTGTGTCCAAGCAAGTTAAGATTAAAATCCTCATCATCACTTCCCAGAGAATGGTATACGCGAGCTTTTGGGACTGCTGCCTGCTACTGACTTAACCACTTGTGCCTCAGTTTCCACATTCAGCTTGACCTCATAGTTTGAGCAGGATGAAAAACAACGAGGAAGAACCAGGTACGGTGGCACACGCCTGTAATCCCAGCACTCTGGGAGGCACAGGCAAGCGGGTTACTGGGAATCCGGGACAGCCAACGCTACACGGAAAAAAACCCTGTCTCGAAAAGATAATGAAATAAAATAAAAATAAAAAACACACTTAGAAGAGCTCCTGGAACATATTAAGTACCCAATAAATATTAACTACTAGAGCTGAAGGTATCAAGTACATACCTAGCAGCCTGCAGGCCCCGGGTTCTGCCTTAGCATTGCAAATGAATAAATAAATAACCAAATTCTATTTCCTTATCTATGGCTCCTGGGATGCTTCACTGTCTTTTCGGCATATTTCACCTCCGTTACTCACCGTATCTGGGACCATGATTTCTATTACATTAATTTAAAAAACCCAGTCTCATGTGCAGATTCTGGCTCAAGGTCACAGAGGGGTCGTGTTCAGCATGCATTCTACCTCGGGGTTGGGGAGGTTTAACACATGTAGCGAGTCTGAGAATGTGGGGCTTCCAGCCTGGCTGGGCCTGAAGTCTGGTGTCCAAGACTGCCGGAATGCTCCCCTCCTTCCTGCCTTATTGAGCACGTGTGGGGATGTCCTGAGAGGCCCATGCACACTGGCCACAGCCCCTGTGGGTTCTGGGTGCCAGAACTTCAAAACTGCTTTGCTGATGTCCCTGGCTGCAGTGAGTATCTTAAGCTCTGCGCCTCAGCTTCCCTACCTTCCCAATGGAAAGGCAAACCCTGAGACTCGACAAGGAAGACACAAGGCCACAGACTGGAAGGAGCGGATGCCACGGCTTGGGAGTCTTCTCATGGTTTTTTGAAATGGTGGGTATACTATACCACATCCGGGCTCTCACTACCCCTGGGTGTGGGAGCTACAGGAGACACCCAGCACTCGCCGTTCCTATCTTTTTCCACACATCGGAAGGCAAATGGTCCAGGCAGTTTGGTAGCCTCTCCTCCTAAGTCCCTACATCCTATCAGTCATGCCTGAGCTCCAAGATTTGAGACCTCCGTCCACTCAGCCTGCTGGGCCAATGAGAAGAAACCAAGATATGCAAGCCAATCCCTGACTCTGTTCTGAGTATCAGAATTGCCACTTGACCCCTTAAACCAGTCTGGAATTCCCACCCCAGCTGTGATAGCGAGTTGTGAAGGGTGATCCTGGTGCTTCAGTAACTGGCTTTGCAAGCTTTTTCCTTTCTCTGGGCCTCAGTGCCCCTAGCCCCCAACTGTAAAGTTGGAGCTTATATTATTCCAAGAATAACTAATAGGACTGAATGTCACTGCTTGGAATCTCACCTAGGACAAGGAGTGATTTGGAGATGACGAGAAAGATAAAATGGCCTCTGTGTTGCCTGCTGCAGCCACCCCAGAGCCACTAGCAGATCAAGGGCTTAATGTCGGTAACTCAGCCGGAGACAGATGACCTAGGTTCAATCATGAATGACCTTGAGCAATTTACTTCACCTCTCAGCGCCTCGGAGTCCTCCTGTGTTAAAAGCAAGATAATAATGGCGCCTTCCTCAGAAAGCTGTTCTCGGGACAAAACAGAACAGAAACATAACGATAACGTACATTACTAAAATCAGCCGGTGAATCAAAAATGAGGTAAGTGGAGCCAGCAAAGTCCCTGCTGTCAGCATCATCAGCATGGCAGTCAGGCCCCAGCTAAATCAGCTGCCTGGCTTGCCGTGGAGAGGATAATAAAGATCACCCCTGCACCCAGCGGAAGAAAGGGTTATTGCCCATGGCAGTCATAGGCAGAGAGAGGAAACGTGACAGCTGTACCTGGCCTAGAAGAACTCTGCTGTACAGCAAGCAGCGTGTGTGAGAAGGGCATCCCTGCTCAGCCCTGAAGGGTGAACGTAGGCTAGCTTACTCTAGGCAGAGGGAGCAGCTTGAGCGAATGCGTGCTTCTGAGCTGTGCCGCTTCTGGCTGCAAGAAACAGCCAATTCCGACCACAGGTGGCTCAGCAGAAGTCTGATACTGAGCGTTTTCAGGGCTGGTGAGCTGAGCAGCTCAACAATGGCATCAATGTCCTTACATTTTTCTGCTTTGTTGTTTCCTGAAATAAGTTGTATGTGCCACAAGATTTACATATTGACGCATCAACCCCTGGTATATAACAGTATTTGGATATATAGCTTTTATTTATTTATTTAAGATAGAGTTTTATGTAGCCCAGGTTGACCTCAAACTCGCTATGAAAACAAGGGTGACTTTGAAGTTCTGCTCCTCCTGCTTGCCTCTACCTTCCTAGTGCAGGGATTGACACTTTGTGCAGGGCTGGGGATGGAACCCAGGGCCTCATGCATGCTAGACAAGCACACTACCAACTGAGCCACAGCCTCAGCCCTTAGAAACATCGCTTAAAGCAATCATTAAGTTGGCCTGGAATGCAGTTCAGCGTTAGAGCATTTGTCTTGCTTGCAAGGGGGTTGGGTTCTATTCGAAGTACTGTAAAAATAAGCAAACAAATATTGTTTTTGTTTGTTTTTCAAGACAGGGTTTCTCAGTTTATCCCTGGTTGTCCCAGAACTTGTTCTGTAGACCAGGCTGGCCTTAAACTCAGAGATCCATCTGCCTCTGCCTACCAGTTCAAGAGTAAAGATGTGTGCCACTATGCCCAACACACACACACACACACACACACACACACACACACACACACACACGTATATGTATATATTTAAGAAGAATCAATTAAGTTGAAATCTTATTGTCATAAGGGCCTGTATAGGAAAACGAAGAGATGTGGCACATACAGAAAGACACTAGCGGCATCGCTACACAGAGAGGAGGTCACCTGATGATGAAGTGGGACACTGGATCTGCAGGCCAAGGAAAAGGGCCTCAGGAGAAACCAGCTCAAGACACCTTGGACTTTTGCCTCCAGAACTGTGAGAAAATGGTTTCCTGTCCTGGTCTGTGGGCCATGTCATAAGCACCCTAGCCAGCCATATAGCAGGCAACATGACTGCAGAGCAACAGATGTGAAGCCCGTCAGTCAGGTGACACCAAGGGCTCCCCTTTTGCGCCTTTTATTCTGGAGAGATAGCTCAGCCATTAAGTACACTTGATGGACCCAAGTTCATTTCCCAGCGCCAACGAGGGAAGCTCACAACCACCTGAAACTCCAGTTCCAAGAAGTCTGATGATGCCCTCTTCTGGCCTCTAGGCACCCGGCACACACTTGGTACACAGACATATATTCAGGGAAATACTCTCACACTTAAAAACAAAAAATAAAACATCCCTTCCCTTAGGAGCCAGTGGGCCCAACACACAAGCCAGGGTCCATTTGGCTATAACTGCGAGCCACATAGCAGTGACCTCAACAGTCAAGGCACACAGTCTAGATGGGTCTAACAGTGCTGTGTATGGGGACCCTGCACACCCTGTCTTGCTGCCATTGCTCCATACTATTGGTTCCCCTCCCCATCTCAAGATGTCTCTCCATCGAATTCAGCCAGTACCTTAAGCTTAGAGCAGACTGCCATCCCTCCTTTAAAGGGATACCCTGAAGTAGTGCTAAGTTCTCCTGCTCACATCTCACGGGCCAGAACTTGGTTCCACCGGAAATGACATCTGATTGCACATTCTTAAAGGCGCCTCCAGCTAGCTTAGGTCCAACCACTAATGAACAGAAAACACCAGACTCCTAACTACTGTGAGCACACTTCTGCATTTGTCTGTGAACTCCGCTCCTGTGGCATAGCAACTGAGGGGAAAGACTGCCCTGAATACAGATGGCACTGTCCAGCAGCTAAAAGCTCAGGTGGAGCAGACGCTGAAGAGGAGGAAAGCGGCTCTTTGTCTCTCTCTGCCGCTTGTCTGGCACGAGGCAAGACACGGTCCTCTGCCACAGACTTCTGGCCACGATGCTCTGCATCAGCACACATCGGCCCTGACACAAATGGAACCAAGCAGCCATGGAAATGGTGAGCCAAAATAAATCCTTCCTCCTTCTAGGTTGCATTATTAGGGTTTTTTTTATTTTGTTTATTTGTTGAACTGCTGGTTCCCACTAATACATGCATCAAATGGTGTTTAGGATTCAGTTTCCAAATAGTTGGCTTCAGCTAAAAAGGTTGATTTTATTCTGAAGGCACCAGGGAGCCATGGGACGCTCCACACCAAGAAACCATCATCAGGCTAGCAGGAGGATGTAAGGTAGCAGTCCTCAGAGTGAGGTCTGAAGACCCCCTCACACCAGAATTTCCCAACATTTCCCGATTTTTCTTCTAGAGACGAGAGCTCATGTAGCCCATGCTGCCTTGAATGTCTGATTCCTCTGTTTCCACATCCCACGCACTGGGATTCCATGGTGTGCCACCATGCCTGGATGAGACCTTTTGAAACACAAAGCCCTGGATTTGAAATAAATCCTTCTATTGCTTCAAAACCTTTTGGCTAAGATCAAGTGGTGTGGGCTCCTGATAAAACTGCTTTTCTTTGGAGTTTGGGAAACGTTATGCTAGGTTCTGGCCTGGGTGCAGGCCAGCATGTCCCCTAGGCAAATGTCATGTACCCAGTCCCCAGCACAGGGAAATTATAAACCTGTATGGGAAAGCATCTCTTAGATCCAAGGTTCCCAAGCTTAGCTCTTGAGGGTGGGCCACTATTCATAAAATTTTTCCTTGGCACACATCTCATAAACACTCAATTCATATTTTTGTTGAGCTGGGAACTTCAGGCTGAGTCTTGTTTCGTAAGAATTCATTCTACGACCTTGGAAAAGTACATCTCATCTTTTTTTTCCCTTTCTCTGTACAATGGGCTTGGAGATAATCCCTAGAAAAGTTCAGGCTGAGATGCTGGTTGATTGATTGTTGGATGTTCTATCCAATCAGCAGGAGGACTGGAAAATGCATTGCTCTTTCCCACTCAAGTGCCTTTAAAGGATCCACTGGGACTTGGTGGGAGGTGGCTCTTCTTCCTTGTCCCTTTCCCTGGTCCAGAACCAGAATAGCCAAACAGGACACAAGCAGAATGTACTGAAATGACTTTTAATATCTCATGTCGCAGCAAAATTAAAAATATACAAAAAGTCTGTGGTGTACAAAAGTCTCAGTACAGAAGCCCCAGCACGGCCCCTCCCCTGCCCAGGGAAAGCTCGGAAGGGCAAGTCGGGCTTCGGGGGCTGGGAATGGCACAGATGTAGTAAATACCAGGAAGTGGGCCTAGGAATAGGCTAAGAAGCGGGCAAACATTTGGGCTGACCACGGACGGGAACGAGAACACGGGGAAGAATCACCTGGAGTTGTGCTGACAGGGCAATCGGGCCCTTAAGCATGGCTAGTGGTTCCTGTGGACACGTGGCGGTATCAGAGGTGAAGGTATTCTGGTGGGATCCCCTCCCAAGGGACCTTGGCTCTAGTTCCAGATTACCACCAGCTTGCTGTGTAAGCTCGGGCAGGCTGCCTTCCATCTCTGGGCCTGCCTCTCTGTAAACTAGGAAGTAACTTGGGTAATTAAATCGCCAACACCCAATTTGGGGGTTCCAGGCCCCACCCAAGGGTCTGCAGAGGCAGGGCCTGGCATCCATGAGTGTTCTTGAGGATTCTGCGTTAAGCCATACAATATGGAATTCAGAAGTCCTTCACACTTGAGTCCTGGAAGCTGACATGAGCCTTCATTACGATTCATCGGCAGTCTACTCACCTTGTTGATGTAAGCTAGCGAAATTAATGATTTATTAAGGTGTTATTTGGGGGGGGGACAACACAACTTCTCAAAGCCACAAAATCCTTGGGGAATCCTGAGGGCTCTGGGGATGTTCAGACCCCTTCTTATGTTTGGAAACCAGACAGGAGAGGGGCAGAGAGAGAGTCCTGTTAGGTCTGACTGGATTCTGGCATTTGGGTGAAGGTGGGGAGAGGAATATCCTCGTCCCTTCTGTGGCTGCCCTCTCCACTCTGAAATTATTGCAGGTATCCTGAGCTCCCACCACCCCAGCCTGGCCTGGGGACTCTTAGAGAGCTGTGCATAGAATAAAGGCCAGAGTTGCTGAGCAGGGGGTGGCCTTGGTGTGAGGTTACAGTGGAAGGGGCTGAGCATGGGACACTCCTGTGGATTCTGCCTCCAGGAATCAGACCTGTTGGACTGGATCTTCCTTGCCCCATCTGCAAAGTCCTGTTTTGATCCTTCCTCTACTTGTATCTGCCAGTAGCAATCAAGAACTCAGTGTCCCAACCAGAAAGGGACATGTGTCCTGTCTCCCTAAGCCCAGGGCCTCAGAAGTGTTCTTGACTACATGAAAGGGGAACCCCGGCCCCTCCCCCATCCCCCCTGTGAAAATTGGCACTCACCCCGTCCTTCCAGAGCACTTGCCTAGAGATTTCAGCCCCTCCCCCGCACCCCTGCAGCCTCCCCCTGGCTCAGTCTGGGAAGGAGGCAGATGCCTGAGTGGTGGGGCAGCAGAGGATGGGATCAGGGCTCTTGGCATTCAGTTAGAAACCCGTGCCTAGACTCTTCCTCTACTTGGAGAGAGTCCCTCGGAACCAGGAGCTCCCAAACCGAACATGACTCCAGATCCCAAGCAGCCAACCCTTTATCAGGCCCCGGGAACAGCCAGGGACCTGGCGTCCACCAGACAACCAGAGCGACATTTAGGGTTAGACCCAGCCAACCCCAGAGGCTCCCGACATTCCCGGAGGGCAGATGCAGCAGAAGCCTCAAACTGGTGGCCAGTAGGTTGCTTTCCAAAGCCCGCACCTCTTTGCCCAGTTGGCACAGAACTCCCTCGTTCTGCCCGTCACCACAGTTTTGCTTCTATTCACCCCTCTTTCCTTTCTGGCAGTATCTGAACTAATGCTCATGCACCCTGCCCCAGAGAACCTTCCTCCCACTGTCAGGCCTTTGTAGACTCCAGACCCAGGCAAGCTGCAAGGAAGGGGCCTGCAGAATCTTAGTCTTTGGGGGAGTGCTTAGGGATGACTGCCCCAAGCCTTTTAGGTTCTCCCCTGGAAGTCTGCACATTCTCTGCCTTGCCCTCCTGGGTCTCTGCTTCTCCCGCCCTCAGGTGATATACTTCGGTGAGACGAAGGTGCAGGGAGGATCTGGCTGAGAGTAAGGCAGATTTGAGGGGGATGGGAGGAAGAGATCAAGCCTGAATCTCTAGACAGTCCCTGCAGGGGAAGGTGGAGGCCTGCGCTGGGGTGACCATTACAAGGCACATGGTACGTTGGTGAGTGGAGGTACAGTCAGGGGTGTGAGGTGACTGTGGGGGTTTGAGGAGCACAGCCAGCAGCTGTTGGCTTGAGGGTGGAAGCTCACGGAATAGGAGGAGGGTTCTACGTTAGGAAGGGAAGGTCTCAGGGTTAGATATCAGGCCAGGCCCTGCCTAGTATTTCTGTCCCCAACATGTCCTATTATCTGCTGCTCCTGAAGAAGTTAAGACAGACTTAACTTTTATTGATATACAGGGGAACTCCGTGGTTCCATTCACTTGCCGCATGATCTTGGGCAAATGTATGGCCCTCTCTGAGTCGTCTCTAGAATGTCTATGAAGGACAGGTGACTTTGGGGACCTGCTGTGCTCCTTCCTTTGAGGTTGTGGTTCTAAAGCCCTCTCTCACTGAAAGAACCTTAAAGGAGTCAAGGGAGGGACTAAGAACGGAGGTTTGGTTGATGGTCTGGGAACAGGAGCAGAGGACTGGGGTCCAGTTGTAACAGGGGAAAGAGACCAGCTGAGGTAGATTGTGTCACAGAAAGGAACCAAAAAACAGCTCCAACAAGATAGGGCCTGCCCCCACTCTGATTCTTCTGCCTTAGTGAAGCAAAATCATAGGCCAGTAATGAGAGGCCTCAGGCCAGGAAGGTTGGGGCTCGGGGGGTGGGGGCAATACTTTGGGGGAGATGAGCTCTGTCTACATAGTGAGAAAGGTGAAGGCCCTCTGACCATGTCCTTCCCTGGTGCTCAGATCTTGCAGGCTGGGTCCTGGGAAAAGCTCTGTGAGAACAGGATGAAAAACGTGGCCGTAGCTTTCCAGCAGGCTCAAGCCATGCCTAGCTTTGCTCATCCGGCCTGCCCTGACCTCCTACAGCAATCAGCCAAAGGATCTGGAACCTTTCCTTCTAGGCTGCTGGAGAATGGAGCATCCATTGGGCCATTGGGGGGCCGGGAGTATAAAATAACTTGTCAAGGGTAGCCCAGATATCACCTTACGGATGTGTGGGATGAGTGGATAGCTCTTGTAGGGGTGCAGCGCACACAGGGGAAGAGAGCCATGGAGTGACAGTTCCTGACACATGAGCCCTGCAGAAGCAGGGTTTCGGGCCCATCCCCAATGCTCTGTCTTACAGACTGTGACATGTGCAGAGCTGGCCGTGGCTTTAGTCTTCAAAGCTAGTCCTGGGTAGAGGGAAAAAGAGAATGGATGGCTCCCTCAGAGCAGGCCTGGGTGAGGATGGAGCTACCGGTCACTCTGGAGGCCTCTTGGGGGCAGGGGGATGGGGGGGCAGAAGGAGGGAAAAAGTGTTCTGCGCTGGCAGAACAGGTGCAGCCACTCACGGTGCCAGGCACGGTGGCTCGTACCCCGGGGATGATGTGTGCTCACGTGTGCAGACACGCAGTGTGCCCTCTCAGCCTCACCCTGAGTGTGGCTCACTCCCTCCATCCTCAGCAAACCAATCACTGCCACATCCGCACTGATGGGACCCTGTGAGAGCAGCTGCCACTCTGGACTCAACTTTCTGTCTGTAACTCCAAGAGAGGCTGAGCCGGACGGGAGGGCCCAACACTAATTTGCATAGTCTAGGGTTCACACTTCCAGCCCCTTCTGCACTTGTCCCTACAGTCCTGGCTGTTCCCTTCCAGTGAGCTCACCTCACTTGGCATAGGGGAGTGACAGGGGACTCTAGGTCCTGCCTAGAGCTTCATCCTCCACTTCTCACTGCCGCCTACCTCCCAGTCCATGTCTTGCATGCCAGTCAAGACCTGCTGTCCCAGGCCAGGGGCACATCCCAGGATGAGTGGTCCTTGTGCAACCCAGGATGTCTGGACCATGGGAATGGGTCACAGGTGAGGCAAAGCAAGTTAGTTTCCCAGGTGCTGCCCCAGAGAAGCTCAGCAGTAAGATGGCAGGAAGCCAAAATTTATGTCACATTCCCAGAGCTATTTTTTTTTCCAGCTGAGAACCACTTGACAGTAGAAATGTCTCAAGGGTCCTGAGGATGATTTTCTTATAGAGACGATAAGGCTGGGGACGTGGAAGAGGGCCTAGAACTCCCATAAAGCCTGGCAGCCTAGAACTAGAGCATCATTCTAGAATGTCCCATGTGGTCCATGCTTCCATGTCTTCTCCCTCACTCCCCCACCACCCATGGCAGAAGCTAGAACCGCCCACATCAGAGCCCCAGGGCTCCAGTGTCCTTGATCCTTAAGAAAGACCAGCAGCTCCCTAGGACACATTATCGAGAGGTATTCTAGAACTAAGATGTCTCCCCAACACGTCCTCTGTCAGGGTGCTAGAGCCTTACCTATAGTTGAGCTAGAAAGAGTAGCTTCCCAGACATTTTACTTGCTGTGCTTGAGAGCTTCACCCAGATGCACATCTAGAACAAACAGCACCTGTGACCTTTCACCCGAGGGGGCCAGACCTCATCCATAACAGAGCTCCTCCCAAGCGCACATCCCGAGCAGAGGCACCTCACCCCACACGTGTACCCTTCATATTGCTGTCAGCCCTCACTCCTTTGGGTTCTGTATCCTTCCAACACGTGTACAATCAGATTCCCAAATTCTCGCCCCTCTAATTCTTCTCCTGTCCAGCTCCCCTTCCTACAGGAAGTGTGCCAACCCTGTCCAGAGACCCCCCAACTCATCCGATACTCCCCACAGCCTTCCCCATCCTTCTCTCAGAGATCCCCTCCCACCACAAGGCAGCCCTTCCCCCACACTCCCTGAGGGGTGCTCTGGGCCCCAGGCCATGCCCTTTCTCTTGCAGGCCCACGAGGGATGATGTGGAATGAAAGGGGAAAGGGTGAAGACCCCTGTGCCAAGCATAACATGGCATCCCCATGAGAGTGGGGCAGTTCATGAGGGGGTAGCACCAATTGATGCCCTGTGCCCTGGTACAGGGGAACTTAGGGAATGGGCCACAGGGCTAAAAATGAGGCCTGGGGCCTCCACAGGGCCACCCTTTCCCCTAAGGGACCATTCTTGGATCCAAAGATCTACTTCCACTTATCCTGGTGGTCGTGAAATCCAGACTCAACACTGCGGTCAATGTGGGGTCAGCCCAGCCTGTGTCTTTGGGGAGGCAGACTGTGCCTACACTGTGGTCTCATACTCCAGCAGCTCCTGGGAGGTGTCCATGCTGCGGTACTGCAACCGGGGCGTGGCCGGTGAAGAATACTCCAGCGCCAGGATGGTCTTCCTGAGCCTCCGGTCAATAAAATGAGCATCCCACGCGGGGTACTTTTTCCGAGGCAGGTCAATCCGAATGACAGGCCCCTCTGTCCGCGAGGGGTGAGCCACTGGAGTGGGAGGCAAGCCAGGCCGCACCTGGAAGACCGGCGGTGTAGGGGTCCCGGCTCGCTCACCTCCCACTGAGGCCCCATCCCGCTCAGTGCCTGTAGTCCTCGGCAGGGACCTCGGCGGGCTTGTGATGGCATCAGCTGGAGGGGCACAGGGCCCCGGGGCTTCAGGGAAGATGCAGCCAGGTGCCTGGGGACCCAGCATGGGGCCGTTGGGGTGGAGGAGACAGTAATAGACACACATAAAGAATATGCCCAGGGCGAAACTGGAGGCCACCACACAGACCAGGATGAGTGAGTAGGAGTCGGTGGAGAAGTCTCGGCTGGAGTACCAGAGGCCAGTGAGCGCCGCGTTCTCGAGCAGCACGATGCAGTAGTAGAGGGCCACCCGGCGACGGCTGCGGCCCTCCTTGACGTGGAACCAGCAGAAGATGTAGATAATGCCCACCACCATATTGTAGATGATCTCCTCCCACTTGGACATGCAGAAGTCTGTCTCGCCCTGGATGACCCAGAAGGTCATGACGCACCAGTGGGCCACGATGAAGATGCCGAAGTAGAGCTTGTACACGCTGGCAAAGAGGGCGAAGGCCAGCGTGCGGGCCGCAATGGTGAACAGGTGCCATAGTACTTGGACCACCGCGCCCTTGTAGGACAGGGGCCGCTTGTCGTCTCTTGAGTCTCTCAGCACCTTCTGGTAGGATGCCAGGGTCCAGGCCAGGGACACAAGAGAGGCGGAGATGGAGAGAGCTGTGGAGACAGGGTAGGGGTGGGGTGGGCTGGGTTAGGGGTGGGTCCAGGTTGGGGTCTGGAGAGGAGGAGGTTCTGGGTCAGGACCTGGGTTCTGAGCAGCTGTCAGGGTCTGAGGATCAGGTGTGAGGACGGTCTGGTTGGGGGGTGTTCAAGGCCAAGGATGGGGGTGGAGTCGGGGAGAGAGGTTGGATGCCTCTGTGGGTATGGGAGCTTAAAGGGAAATACATTGGGGTGATTTTGATCTCCACCGGCATCAAGTCTAGGATTCCAGTATGAGGTAGGTGGGGTTGGTGGGGGGTGGGAAATTAGGGTCCAGGACTCTAGGAGTAGAAGAGGAGGTCAAGAAGGGATCGTTAGGTCATGAAAGAGCCAGGAGACCATTAGAAGATATGAGTCTGGGTATAGAGGGGCAAGGAAAGCTAAGCAGAACTAGGGAGGGGGAATCCCCATGGGACCCTGCGTTCAGGGCCGGAGACAGGACAGAAGGTGTCCCCGGGAGCCCTGAGAGTTAGTGATGGAGCCTTGAGACATGGAGGGGGAGCTAGGCAGGGCGTGGGTGGGAAGAGCATGAAGTGCTTGAGAGACAGGTGACAGGGCTTTTCTGTGGCCACTGACTGTCAGGGACTGGAGTGTTTCAGAAGGAGCAGTGTGGGGTGTGCATGACCAGGTGCAAGGGAGGAGACCAGGGCATCCAGCCAAGGGAGAGGTGGACATATTCCCTGGAAACTGATGGTAACTGGGCAGGTCTGTAAAGCAAGGGGTCTCCAGAGGATGCAGGCTGGGGCTCAAACAGTTTGTAGAACAGAGAGGGCGGAGGACTCCCTCACGGGCCTAAAGTTTGTTGGAGGGAGTGAAGGGGAGAGGCAAGCTATGGTCTGTCCCGGCAATGGGGAAGGGAAAAAGAGGAGCCCAGAGTGTCTTAGGCGCGGTGGCAGAGTGGAAAAGACAAGTCAGACGCGAGGGGAGGTCTGGAGAGGCCTAGAGGGTGGTGAGGGCCTGTGGTTCCCTAACCCCTGGCCACGCAGCCCTGCCTTGGCGGGGCGAGGCGCAGAGTATCCCGGCGGGCCAGCGGGTGGCGGGTGGCGGGTGGGGCTCACCAGTCAGCAGTTCAGGCTCCTGGCCGCGGTGAAGCAGCAGGCTGAGCTGCAGCACCAGCTGGGGCGCGCTGCGCAGGAAGGTCTCCAGCAGACGCAGCATGCTCACGTCTGCGCTCTCGAACAGCATCCGCCAGTAGAAGTGTCGCCGCAGCCGCTCCCCGCGCCAGCGGCTCTGCAGCCCCAGGTACAGGGCGCGCAGGTACCTGCGGGGGGAGGTGGTGCTCAGGTCCAGGCTCCTCCGGGCTGGCGCTTCCCTACCCCAGCCTCCCTCCCACTTGCTCCGCCCTCCGGCAAGATTCCCACCTCCAGGACCTACCCTGGGGCTGAAAAGTGGGCTGGTCTCTCCCGGTGTGGTGCAGAGCACAGAGTGCACGCATTAGCTCTTAGCTTAGTCCTATCCTCATCTCCAGTTTAGAGGAAGGAACTGGGAGCCAGAGACCATAGCATTTGCCCAAGGTCATACACAGCTAGCCAACAGCGGAACCAGAACTCAATTCCAGGTACGAATCACAGACCACACCGCTTCTTACTGGAAACTTGAAGAGATTTGGCCATGGGTCTCCTGTCTGGACCATAGCTGGTGCCAGGCCCCAGTCCTGACCCACTTGCTGCTCCCTGGCCTCAGGGAAGCTGCTCACCCAACAAACTTAATAGTTGCTTCCAGGCCACAGGTTTCAGGGCATATGGCGGTCCGCGTCACCACTGGGCTTTTACACTTGCTGTTCCTTTTACCCGAAACACCCCTCCCAATTCCTTAACTCCATTCCAGTCCTAGGTAATAAGTCTCACTCTTGTTTCAAATATCAGGCTCCTGCTGACCACCTCCCCTCAGCCTACCTCCCACCCCCACCCCATTCTGCTACCGCGGGGGTAGAGCTTCCTGGCCAGGCTCACATCTCCTCCATCTCCTTCAGCGACTCAGCTCTCGCCACACAGTAGGTGCTCAATCCACAGATGAATGAATACATAGCTGCAAGCTTGTATTCAAGCCCTGATAACCTTGGAGCAGGTAGGGAAGGATCCGAGGCTGGAGTTCAGTTCCTGACTCTTCTTCTAATTCACTCTGTTGAGTCCAGGCTCACTTCTCCCCAGGCAGCAGAGAGGATGGAAGGTAAAGAGCAGTGCCCACGTGGTATGGCAATTGAGTCTAATTTCACCCTGTGGCCACAGAACCTGTCTCTCCCCAGCCCCTGAAAATCTTTGATGAATGTGACAGGTTAGCCCTTCGTCTAACTCACAGAGGAATTCTCTAGAAGTGGCCTCCCCAGAAAACAGATGGAGAGTGTCCAGCGCAGATGCAGTGACCTATTGCCTGAATCTCAAACTGAGGCACTAGGGATCGGAAAGTGCTGGCATTTCTAGGACATTGGAACCAGGGGACCAACTCTACACTTGGTGTGCTGACAGCCTGTGAAAGGCACCATGGTGCTACAGGGCCTCCATATCATAATGACAGGGGTGTCCCCCCCCCCCCCGAGATGGCGTTCTAAGTCATGGACTCTCTCCCCAAAAGGTGTCCGAGAAAATCCAATTTGGGGTACTCTTGACCCCAATTAATGCTGCTGACCCATCCCCACCTGGTAGCCGGGAGGGGAAAGGGACTGTTTCATTGGCTGCTGAGTGACCCAGGACTGGACTGTGTTTCTCTGATGGGTTAAAAGCTATCTCCCTATGTCGTCCGTTTCTCTGGGTCTCCTGCTCCCGACCCCCACTCACACATAGGATTCCTGCAGCCAGCGGCATTGAGTCATATGGTTGGTGTGCTTCGGCCTAGCTCTGTACGAGGTTTGCCCGTACATGTCTCACGCTTCCATGCGGGAGAGATGGGAAACTCTTCTTATTTGTCGGGGGAGGGAAGTCAGGGAAGGTTTTCTGCAAGAAATAGCTTTTCTCTCCCTCCCCCATTCTTCTCTCTTTTTCTTCCTTTCCTGACATCATTGCTTGTAGTCCAGGCTGGTCTAGAACTAAGTAGCTCAAGATGACTTTGAAGTCCCAATCCTCCTGCCTCCACCTTCAGAGTGCTGGTGTTACAGGTACGCACGACCATGCCAGTATTTTGTTGGATTTTAAGGTAGATTGTCATGTGACCCAGGCTGACCTCAGCCGCCTTAGCTCAAGCTGGATCTTCCTGCCTCCACCTCCCTCCTAAGGCACCACCAAGCCTGGTTTTGATTTCGGTTTTAAAGCACGCGTTCTCTGTAATCCCAACACTTGGGAGGTTGAGTCAGGAGGACCACAAGTTTAAGGCCAGCTTGGGCTACAAAAAGAGACTTGGTCTTGGAAAAACAAAAAACAAGTCAATAAACCAATTGAGCAATAAAATACAATAAAACCACTAGTGTGGGGGTGGGGGAAGCTTGGGAGATAGCTCATTGGCTGTAAGAAGTGGCTTCTCTTCCAGAGGACCAGGGTCCTATCCCCAGCATCCACACGGCAGCTCTGCACCTCTTTTCCAGGGATCAAATGCTTTCTTTTGTGGGCACTGCACTCACATGGTACACAAACATACTTGCAGACAAAACACCCACACACATACAATACAAATAAGTAAATCTGACACACGCACGCACGCACGCACACCCGCCCTTGTACACACTTGAGGACAGCAATAGAGGAGGGCATTCAGAAGAACAGGCAGATGCAAGGAGCAGAGATGATGAGAGCCCACGCACTTTCAGGGGATAAGCTGAGGTTTGTTGGGCCGGGCCTAGACAGGTCCAATGAGACAGGGGCACAGACAGACCAGAATTTTAGAATTCATCATATTGAGAAAGTTCATCAAATTCTGCAGCCAGTTCCAGGCTGCGGGGTTAGGGGGCAGGGGGGTGGGATGATACTCAACAATGGAGCACATGCTTAGTATATGCGAGGCTCTGGTTTCCATCCCTGAAAAAAAAAAAAAAATCTGGACTGGCGTAAGTTTCATTTGGATTCTGAACCCCAGAATTGGTGGCGATAGGATCAGCTTAGAGCCTTGAAAGTGCACTCAGAGGGCTGGCTTGGAGGGATGCCATGCAGAGGCTGGGGCTGGTCCTCCAGGCTGACAGGGTTGAGCTGAGGCAGTGGTACAGCAGAGCAGAAGAGAATGACCTGGGAGTGGCCATCGGTGAGGCCCCAAACACAGACCTTCATTCCAGGCCTCCACCTCCCCAGCCCTCCAGCTCACTTTCTTCCTCATGCCTGTGGCTCTGACTTCGAAGAGAAAGGAGAGGCCAGCTGGCCCAACGTGAAGGGGCCTGGGGAGCTGGGGAAAAGCAATACCCTGGAAGTTTCTCTGAGGCTAGAAGACCATCTGTTTCCGCCCAGGTTAGGCTGAGGGAGGTGCCAGCCCTGCCAGCATCGTCACCACCTGGCAGGCCTCCTGTTACCTCCCCGCCCACTCCTGCTCTTCCCTCTGCCAGTTTCCAGCTAACCACAGACAAAGGGCTCATAGCGTCCAGGACTGGGACGGGGAGGGGTGGGAAAGAGGCTCCTGCCGTGGAGCTTGAGGGTCTGAGGGTAGCACAGAAACCACACTGCAGCCCAGGGACAAAAGGCCTTTTTGAGCACAGCCTCACTCTTGTCCTCTTGAGGATGGCACCGAGGCAGTCGCTGCTCCTTCCAGCCAGCAAGAACTACTTGCTACCAGGGGCCTGTGGGGTGCTCCTGCGCTCATGACAGTGTTGGAGGCTTGTCGGGACAACTGGCTTCAAAACACAGGGAAAGAACTGCAGAATCGAAATTAATCCATGTTTAATTAAATGTCTGCAAAACACAACATGATGTCAGCTAGTCGTTTGCAACTTGGCTTTCATCTGGTTATATATAATTTACATTTGATGCTTGATAGATGCTGAGCCACTGGGGTCTTAAAGGGACACTGACCAGGACATGGAACCTCATTTCCCTGGCTTCAGTTGCCTTTTCTCTGGGACAGGGCAGGCACCTGTCACCCTGTCTGTGCCACAGTCACCAGAATGAAGATCCCAAAAGCAAGATGGCTGTATAATGGGTTTGTGGGTTTGTGTCCCAGCCCTGCCCTGCACCCTGCTTTGAAGCCTTGGGTAGTCTCTGCTTCCCTGAACCTTATTTCCCCCTCCCCCATTGTAAACATCAAGTGATAGAGTTAACAGTAATTTGCAAACTGTGGAGATTTGTGCACGTAGTGGTGGTGGAGAGAAGAGGAGCATGTACTGAGTGGAGGTCTCAGGCTCCTTCTGGCCGCTAAGCAACTGCTCTCAAACCTCCTCCAGGAACTCCCACTGCACGCTACCTCCTGCTCAGTGTGAAAGGAAGTCGAAAGAAGCAGATGTCACCATGGGTGGGGCTGGTAACACCCACAGAAAGTACCCCATCTCAAGTGGAGAAAACCGGAGTTGCTATCCGGGCCACTCCCATCCATTTCTTGGGTGAGGCACCCTCATCCCTTGCCAGGACATCCGCAGCAGCCTTCCCAGTGGGGTCTCTGTCCACCCACTCCTGCCCCCTACAGTCCATTCTACACATAGCAACCAGCAGGGATTTTTTTTCCAGTTTATATTTACTTTTCATCCCAAGGGTGCCCCCTCCCTCCTCTCTTCCCAGCACCCCCCTCCAGCAGGGAATTCTTAAAGCCCAGCAGATCAGGTCATTTGCTTTCTGGAAGCCTTACACCGGCCTCTTCTCACATTCAAAACAGACCCCAACCTTCTCTCCTCAGCTTGCCGGCTCCCAACCATCTGGCCTGCCCGTTTCTCTCACTGTATCTCAAACCACTGTCTGCTTGTTCTCCACACCCCAGCTGCATCAGGAGTTCCCTGCCAGACTTGCTCCAGACTCAGGACTTCCGCACTTGTCGAGTGCTCAGCCTGGAACAACCTTCCCCAGTTCCTGCTGCGGCTGGCTCATCAGCTCCCTAACACATTCTTAGAAAAAGCCACCCATCCCACGTTGGTGCCTCCAGCCTCCAAGGATCAGTCTAGTCCATCACATCCTTCCTTCTGATCCTCCAGCCTTCATCTCCTGAGTGCTGGGAGCATAGGTGAGAGACACCACATCCCCCTGCTTGTGAAGCACGGGGATCATTCCCGGGGCTTTGTGTGCGCTATGCAAGCATCCTGCCAACTGAGTTCCATCCACGGCTCCTAGACATTTTCTCTCTTTCCATCACTAGTGCTCCATGAGGCAGGGACCTGTTTGTATTGGTCACCAGAGCGACCTCTGCTTTTGCACAGGGAGAAGGCAGGGACAAATGCTGAATGAACTGACAAGTCTTGTGTGTGTCCTTCCTGGTCTTCCCAGGTCCCGGGCTTCCCTGGCTCAGGCTGTGCAAAGACAGAACACCTCCCAGCACCCCGCTCCTCATGCATTCTGTTGTTCTTCATCCAGGAAGTCTTCCCTGGTGCCCTTCCAGCCTGGCTAGGCTACTCTCTGATTCTCAGATGCCAATGGCCTGAAGCCCGGGCTGAGCAGGCACTGCAACAGACCCCTGCAGGTTGTGTCCCCACGTTACAGAGGTACAGAGATGAGATAGTGTCTTGCTCTGTAGTTCTGGCTGGCCTGGAATTTGCTAAATATTCCAAAATGGCCTCAAACTCATGAGATTGCTCCTGCTTTATCCTCCCAAGATTTAGGATTGCAGATGTGAACCCTGTTGTGTCGCTTCTAACTTCCTGTCTCTAAAACAAACAAAATATTATTGCATTCATTACTGTGGGGGGGGCATGTATGTGCCACATGGGGAGGATGGGAACATCCTGCAGGAGTCAGCTCTCTCCTTCTCCCATGTAAGACCCAGGGATCAAAATCAAGTGGTAAGGACTGGTAGCAAGTGCCTTTGTCTCCTGAGCCATCTTGCCAGCCTCTGACTCACAGTCTCCTGCTAAAAGAGAAGAAGCATGCTCTAGAAGAGCAATCTAAAGAACCAGTGAGCATAAAGAGGTGGGGCTGGGAGCAAAAAGGCCCAGCCTGAGAAGTAGAGAGGCAAAGAGTGTTTGAATCCACCTGTTCCAGACCCAGGGATCCCTCAGGACCCTATGACCTCCATGAGCACGCAGCAGGGTCAACAAATGGACAGAACTCACTCTTCTTCCCCTACCAGGTCACCCCTGTGACCCAGCATCTTCCAGAGCACATGGCATGGTAGGTCTGGGAGTAGATATGAGGGAGGTCAGTGTTCCTGAGAAACTTCTGGGCTCAGCACCTGGCTTACCCCAGGAAAGAGATGGGGTCTCTAGCATGAGGTAATATTTCTGTCATCGTTTCTAGTCTCCATTCAGAAAAGAAAGCCTGGCCTCAGTCCTCAGGTCATTGTCTGTTGGTGGTGTCAGCTCCCTGAATGTCAGTCTTCTCTAGCCATTCCTTTGCCATGGTCAATCTGGGGGTCTCTTGCTGGACCCTGCGCCAGCCCACCTGTCTAATGCTGTAAACTATGTATCAACCATCCTGTTCTTCAGATACTATGTTCATCTGACAGTCTGACCTGGGCTCTGGAACCAGCCTGTCTGCCCTGTGGACACAAGCTTTGTTTTTCTTCTTGTGGATCTGTCTGCCTGGGGCTTCTGGTCCTTCATTGACTGGTCCATCTGCTGGCCTGCTGCTCAGCTCATGGCTCGGCATGACTGCCCGTTTTCCAGCCGTCCTCCCCTGCTTGATTCTCTTCTTCCTGACTCTGGGTTCCTCTCTGTCTGTCTGTGTCTCTCACATCTTCAGCTCCTCCATCTGTCGGTCCCCGAGCTTCTGAACGTGTGTTCTCGCCCCTCCCCACTCCCCCTCGGGGCTCTGGGCCAAAACCACAGCAGCTTCCAGAGGCTCCCCCGCTCTGCCTGCTGCATCCGGGAAGCAGCCTGTAGGCCTGTAGGCCTGCTGAGAACTCTGTCTCCAACAAGGGCCCAGTCCTGTGGCAGTGCAGGCCGAGGGTGGGGCTGGGGAGGCAGCAGGACTCCTCCCCCCAAGCCCTTCACTTCTTTGTATGAAGAACAGTGTGCGAGGGCTCACTGATGATATCAACTCACAGTAAGCACCAACCTCTCGTCTAAACTGGGAAACCAGAAAGAGGTAGTGTGGTTCCAGACACTTAAACAGGGCATCCTGGAGTTGTCAGCTCAGAGACCTTGTCAGGAAGGAAACCTGGTACTTGCACAATGGCACTTGCTTGTAATTCTGTGATCTTCTCGGGCAGCTGAAGCAGGATTACCAGTCTGAGGTTAGCCTAGGTTATAGAGTGAGACCCTATCTCAAAATATAAAACAAGGAAGCTGAGGCAGAAGGATATCTGTGAGTTCAAGGCCAGCCTGTGCTACATAGTAACTTCCAAGTTAGTCTGTGCTACAAAGTGAGACCATTTAAAAACAAAACAAAAAAGTCAGAATAACTGAAGGAGGGTAATTTCTGCCAAGGCTGGCTGTCCCACTGAAGCTGTCCTTAAGAACAGAGGGCCAGAGGAGACCTGGCTAGGTATGCTCAACAGGAAGTTTCTCTTTGGGGAGGTCTCTACCACTGCAGAAAGTAACTGCCATTCATCCAATACATTCTGTTTTGTGTCTTGCTAAAATCTTCACTGCAGCCACATAATGTCTATGAACAGGAGCCCATCTTCTGATGAGGATACGGAATCTCATCAAAGGAAAGGTTCATTTGATGTGGTGGTGGGGTTTGGGGAGGACAGGTATCCAGCCCACGGCCCTGTACATGCTAAGCATGTGCTCTGTCATTGAACTATCTTGTCAGCCCCACTTGATGTTTATTTCCCAAACACTTCTGAGTACCTACTATGTGCCAAGAGCTATGGTAGACACAGGAGCAGACAAACAGAGATTTCACCCATCTGCAGGAACTATTTTTAATAACGGAGGCCTGGGCATTGATTAAATCATCTTTTAAACAGGAGAAAAACATGTTATGTCCAGACAAGGTCTTCTGCTCCAACACGGAGGATACCAATGGGACTGGAGAAGGTTCTGCAATCAGAAAAGATTCCCTGGAAGTCAGGATTACTGAGCAGGCTGAGTTGGACATGTGAGCTAAGCAAGTGAAGGGGGAGAGAGACAGATTCTGGTAGAGGAAACAACTTGAGCAAATGTCCTGAGGTGAGTGAGGGGGAGTGGGAGATGAGGGGTTACTGTCTGATTCAGCCTTCATTCCATGACCCAGGAAGGTTCTAAAAGGGGCGGTAGATGTAGAGGTAATGGTTGGCTGCTGTGGAGAGCTCACTACGCTAGGACAAGAGTGGAGGGTGGGTCAGCTGCCAGGTGAGAGAAAAGGATAGGCTGAGAGAGAGAGAGAGAGAGAGAGAGAGAGAGAGAGAGAGAGAGACCAGACATTTGAAGAAGGGACTCAGCCCAAGCCCAACAGCTGGAAAGCACTGGTGATGTCCCTCATTTGGCCAGGACATAGATCAAAGGGCGCCTGGACCCCACTATGCTGTGGGTCCCACAGCCCGGAAAGGATGGCTTCAACATCTCTTCCCATTGGTTTGTGCCTCAATTATGAGCACTCCTGCAAGGATTCGAAAATAGGCCCTCCCTGGGGTTGGCAGCCAAAAGAATCCTAAATGTCAGTAAAGAATGTGACTTTACACGTTTGGCTCCCATTTCATGTGGTGCTGGAAGCCAGGCTGTCTCCCTCCTCCTTCACAGGCCTCTGCAGAGTCACAGCCCCTCTTCCCTGCTGGCAGCAGGCCAAATACTTCCGGCCACTGATTTTAGGCCCTAACTAAAAAAACCTGTGACTTTCTCTCATTCTGCCCTCTCTCCCCAGTGCCCAGCCAGCATCCACATTCTTGTTTAGTAGAAACACAGAGAGCTGCTCTAGAGCAAAGTATTTGGGACCAGGTTATGGCTTCTCACTTCCCTTCTTTCTCTGGACCTCAACTTTGCCATCTATGTCATGGGTTGGTAATGTGCAGGAGAGACTAAAGCTCAGAGCTCTGAGGGTCCTTTGTTTGCTCTCCGCCTCCTATCCCCTGGGCAGGAGCTGGGATGTCGGGAGGCAGTGGGAAGGGGTGGTGATTCTAATTGCCTGGTGATATTTGAAGCTACCTGGAAACTAACACAGAGAGACAGAGTCACATCTGGTTGCTTGTGCTCTGGCAAAGATTCCAGAAGCAGAGTTGGACCTTTGAATGCCAGTGCTCTGAGGACTAGGCTGATTTCGTTTTCTGGGGCTCTGGGGAGCTATAGAGGCATGCCCTATCTAAAGAGGCAGCCACACTTCAGCTCCAACCACCCACACCCTGGGAGAAGAGGGGATTCAATTCAACGATAGGGGCTTCATTTTGTTTTCCCTTCCAATTTTTTCAAGGCCAGCCAGCAATTAGGATATTAATGCAAAATGGAAAGTCCCAAGTTGAAAATGATGGCGACTAATTAAAAAGAGCTATCACGTGATTTTAAAAGAAAACCCGTGTGTGCTTTGGGGAGTTTGTTGCTCTTGCAGAGGACCTGGCTTTGGTTCCCAGCACCTATGCGGTGGCTCACAACCACCCATAACTCCAGTTCCAGGGGATCCGATGGCCACTTCTGATCTACCCTTACAGGCACCCAGCACACACATGTGTAGGCCAGGTGCAGGCAAAACACTTCTATACATTCAAAAAAAAGGAAAAAAGAAAAGAAAAGAAAAGAAAAGAAAAGGAAGATCGGCCAGGCATGGTACTTCACACCTGCAAGCCCAGTAATGATGTCAAACTGGGAGTCTAAGACAGGCTGAACTCTGGAAGCTCACTGGCCAGCTAGTCTAGCCTTCTTAGGTTCCAAGCCAATGAGAGACTCCAGCCTTAAAGCAAAGGTGGAAGAAACGACCCTGGAGAACGTCCCCTGACCTACAGACGCCTGCATACCTGCACATGGTCATATATATACCCACAGGCAAAACGCTCATACATACAAAATAAAAATAAACTTGAAGAAATTAAAGTCACTTAAATTAAATTCAGATGTCACAGGAGATTGGAGTCAAGCCCCCCCCCCCCGCTTCCATCCTAAGGGATCTGTGGTTTGTGTCTGGGGGCTACCATATTAGACAGGGCCGACAAAGAACACTGCGGACCCCACAGAGTCAGCGGACAGCACTGAACTCTGTAGAATCAGCTTGGCCAGGAATCAATGACGTGAATGACACAATGTGAGGCTCATCAGCCTAGTCACTCTGCTTTTGCATATGTTTAGGATTTTGCATACTAAAAACTAAAATGTTGCTTAAAAAAAAAATGCCAGTGCTATGGCTCAGGGATACAGCACTTGCCTAGCATGTGCGAGGTACTGGATTCGATGCCAGCGGTGTAAAAACCAGGTGAATTGAATTTAAAAGGCAAATGCATAAAATGAAAGCAATTGCTAGTAGGTGAGATAAAATTATGGGGGACAAACACATCCCAGGCTGGGTCTCCCCAAATGTCACCAATTTTCGGTCTGCAGCATGACAGTCCAGCAGCATGTAAGACCCGAAGTCAGGGCTGTGAATTTGAACCATAAGGGGCATTACAGTAATCTAGTTTGTCCTTTAAACTGAAAAAGAAAGTCGCTGCTTACAACATCTCTGTCAGTTAGCTGCCTCCTCCACACCCTCTGCTGGTGGGCGTTTGTGCCCTCGTAAGAGCTGTGAGGTCTTCTGGCTTTTATGCAAAAGACCCCACCTCCCCGTAACTTTGGATCTTCTGTGTGCACATTGTGGTGGAGTCACAAAACAAGGATCTTCCTTGGTGGGGCTCAGTAGGTGAGGATTACTGAGGATTTGGACCTCTGGTGGCTCCTCTCCATCTCCTTCCCCTTTGGTTATTAAGCCATAGAATGGACTTTGCCCATAAGAGTAGCAACACTGTTTTCTGAGGATGCGCTCTGTGGCGCATGATGACGTCACCTCTGAAAGAACCCAGAGGCTGAACCATACTCTCTTCTATCTTATAGATAAACTCTGGCTGGCAGAGCACCTCTAGCCAGGATCACACAGCTACAAGGGGATGATATCCTGACCTGCCTGGGACCCAGAATGCTCCTCTCCTCTGTTTTCTTTCCCAAGCCCTGGGAAAACTCAGCCCCAGACCCTCAAGCCCCCCATCTGAACTTTGCAGACCCAGGAAATGACTTGCCCAAGACTCTGATCTCAAAGGTTCAACCAGTGTTATTAAGCACCCACTTCACACAAGGAATTTTATTTCTTCTATCTCCTAAGCCGTCTAGGCCTTTTACCTCTGGGGAACTGGACTCAAGTTTTCATGCTCCATCTTATCCTTAGCCCCCTGGCAGCTGAAGGCTGAGGCTGGAGTCCCAGGGAACCTCACTGCTGGGCCCAAGCTGCAGGTTTTTACACTGCCCTAGTTCTGATACCGCAGCCATGAATCCAAAACCTGTTCCAGCACGCTCCTCAACCAGGAGCTGGCTAGGTGCAAGGCTGCTAAAGGTAGCAAGAACAAGGCCAGGCCTCCCAGGCTTGTGACAGGAATGAGTGATGAGCCCAGGGGAAGAGCTAAGGAAGAGCCTGGAATGCAGCAGGCTTTTATTTTACATTAAAATAAAACATTTTAGATGCTTTTCTGATTTTTTTCTTCTCATTCCCAAAATAACACGTGATTGATCCATCTATGAGAAAACGGGGTTTGTGTGTGTGTGTGTGTGTCAGTGGGTACAGCACTTGTGTGCAAGTGTGGAGTCTAGCATTTGAATCCCCTGCACCCATGGTGTGTGTGTGTGTGTGTGTGTGTGTGTGTGTGTGTGTGTGTTGCAGTAAGGTAAGCATACTCCTTTGGTGAGATGAGAAGCAGAAACAGGAAAAGCCCCAGAAAGTGGTGGGCCAAATCACCTGCTGTACCCAAATGCAAAGCAACAAGAAACGCTGTCTCAGGGTGTGAGGCTAAGACTCACCCGAGGCTGCCCTCTGACCTCTACACATGCCCACAACATACCCAGTCTTGCACTCACATATGAAGGCACAAACACACACTCACGCAGAAGAGTAAAATACGTATATTTAATCAAAGCTGGAAAGATGGCTCAGCAGTTAAAAGCACTTGCTGCTCTTGCTCCCAGCACCCACATCAGGCAGCTCACAACTGCCTGTAACTTAAGCCAGGATCAAGTGACCTCTCCTAGCTTCTGAGGGCCACTGCATTCGTGTGCACACACTTACACATCACCCCAACCACCACACATACAAATGTGTGTGTGTGTATGTATGTATGTATGTATATATATATAAATTTTTAAAAACTTTTACAATCGCATACACTTAACTAGCAGAAAGGCAGGGTGACTTAGAACTCACACAGGTGGGCTCAGGAGGCTTGACCATGTGGTTTTCAGCCCTGGCTTTGTTACCAACTGGAAGGCTAGCCTTCTCCGTAACTCATCTTCACATCTGTAAAATGGGTCAATAATGCTAGCTAACACTGAGCACTACTATGTGCTGAATGACGCTTGATAACGCATAAAACATGTTCCCTGCATTAATTCAACATGCCTGCACAATGGCCATTCACACAGGGACTGTTATCCCTTCTTGGAAGATCAGAAGAAAGCAAGGTTGAGAGGTCAGGTGGATCATTGAAAACCATGCAGGCAGTGGGATAGGGTTTTGGTTCTTCGGGTTCTTGTTCTATGTAGCCCTAGCTGACTCTTAGTGTAGACCAGGCTGGCGTTGAAACTGTGTCCCAAGTATTGGAATTAAAGAAGCAGGTGCCACCATGTCCATCAAAACATCTGATTTTTATAACATATTTTTACAATACATTACAAAAGAATGTAATTATTTATGTCCTTGTGAACTAAAAACCAGAGGTAAAATCCTCAGACAATGCAAGAACTATCTAATTATGGGCTGGAGATGTAGCTCAGGTCATGGAGTGCTTGCCTAGTATGGACTAAGCTCTCCAGCACTACACAAACCAGGGAGTGCTGATGCATGCCTTGTGGTCCTAGCTCTTGAGGGGACTAGAAGTTCAAGGCCACTGAGCATCTCAGTGGCCACGGAGGCCAGCCTGGGTTATGTAAGACCCTGTCTCAAAACAAACAAAACCCCAAATCCAATCAGCAGGTGGAAGTCTCCCTTAATCAAACCCCTTCTCAAAGACACAATTTTGGGTGAGGCTGGAAAGCATAACTCTTCCATAAACAAACAAACAAACAAACAAACAAACAAACAAAAAACTGCCAAGCAATTTTCACCTTAGCTTATAAAGACAACTTTCCCCTGGATGAAGAAGTGGACGATGGCGTGAAAGGCTAAGGGTGGTGCAGGGTTTGTTCAGGGAAAGCTTTGAGAAAAGGCACTCGGAGTGTGGCCCTGAAGGGTGTCTTAGTGTTTCTATTGCTGCAACAAAACACCATCACCAAAAGCTCTGTCAAGTTGGGGAGGAAAGGGTTTCTTCAGCTTATGCTTCCACCTTGCTGTATCATATTACCAGAGGAAGTCAGGACAGAAGCTCAAACAGGACAGGGTCCTGGAGGCAGGAGCCAATGCAGAGGCCACAAAGGGGTGCTGCTTACTGGCTTGCTCCTTGTGGCTTGCTCAGCCTACTTTCTTATATAACCCAGGTGCCCAGAGGTGTCCTCCCAAACCCAATGGGCTGGACCCTCTCCCATTGATCATTACTAAGAAAATGCCTTATAACTGCATCTTACAGAGGCATTTTCTTAATTGAGGCTCCTTCCTCTCTGACAACACAGAACCAACCAGTTCAAAGGGTGTGTAGAGGTTCCCTCGAGGGGAGTGAGAAAGGAGGCAGATGGAGGAAGCAGTTTCTGGGCATCATGGACTAGTGCCTTGCTTCCGGGGCCTGGAGACAAAGAGTGAAGCCAAGAGCCCTGATGGAGGCTGGGGGAGAGAGGAGCCAGGGGCACCTTGGGGCTCCTGAATATCAGATCCAAGATCCCCAATTGCCTCTGGGTGGAGTAGGGTGCAGAGAGGACATGGCGGGGGAGGCTGATAGCATTTCCCAGGGTAAGAATCTGGACACCTTCACAAAGGCAGGGTGATGAATGCAAAGGCCAGAGTAGATCTCAAACTGCCTCCTCCTCTCCCCAGAGACCTTTGCCCCAGCTGCTGGGGTTCAAAGCCATTTCCTCATTTCCTCGCAGCCCTCTCTCTCCTGGCTCCCTAGGGTTTCTCGCCTGTGTGGTCTTTATAGATCAAACAGAGGACAGGGCCTAAGTGCCTCCTCTGTGTCTGTCAAGAGCAGCTCTTGTGGACTGTGGCTGCCCTGATGGCAGGGGGAAGGAAGGCGGAGTGCAGAATGCACTGGGGAGGGTCTCCCCGGAGAAGGGTGGGGAGGCCCCCTGGAACAAGCTTGCCAAGTCAGCGCAGGGAGGAACATTTGTGAAGGGGTTGTAAACATGTTTCAGATGTGGGTGTGATGAGTCAAAATCCTAGACTCATAACCAACACACAGGAAATGGGTACCAGGATTGAAATGATGGAGAGACGACCGAGACATCGTTTGGAAGGACTACAGACCCTAACTTATCACTGACGTTACACATAATCATGAAAACAGCAAGGACTAATTACAGTCGAGTGCTTCTGTGTTCCAGGCGAGGTGCTCAACATGATATGTATATTATGTAGGTCATGACACCCTAAGCCACAGGATGATAACATCGCTACCAAGACAAGGGTAAATATTGACTTTTGCCCAAAGTCACAGAAAATGGCCGGTTCTAGGGAGTGGGTTGTGGTCATCACCTATATGAATGAGGAAACCGGGGAGGACCGGAGAAAGAAAGAGATCCTGTTGGCCCAGCCTGAGGTAGAGACCTTCCCTTGCTGCCACACTCTCACTGGTCCAGCCCCATCCTTGCTCGCCGAGATCTTACGAGATTCTTCCTGTGTCCAGACTTACCCTGACCTCCCTCCTATCCATTCTTCATCCAGCAGCCAGAGTGGATGTCCCAGCCACCCTCCTGTCTCCATGCCCCGCCACAACACTTGGGTTACAGGCACATGTGGCTTTTTAGGTGGGGACTAGGCTCCTCATGGCCACTGGACCCTCTCCCCAGCCCGTTTCATCTTTTCACACAGCGTTACTGCTATGTGACCCACTGCAGTCCACACTGCCATCTTAATCACTTCTTTATCCTTGGCACGTCGAACAGTTCCAGGTATACAGCAGGTGCTCCATAAATATCTGGAGATTAAATACATGAGCACCTTGTCACTGTGGCTCCCAGCCCCCACCCAGTCACTGGCTCCTGCTCACGGAACAGTGGCGCTAACCTCTGCCTGCTGCCAGTTTTTTAATATTACACTTAAATTTATTTCGTGTGCACATGTGTGTGCCACAGTTCACACTCAAAACTCACAGGTTCCCTCCTTCTGCCATGTGAGTGAGGCCCTTGGGTTGATCTCAGGTTGTCCAGCCTCATGGCGTTTCCTTTACCTGCCAAGACATCTCATCTGCTCCGCCACTGGGTTTTGAGTACTTAAATGATGGGGCCAGACCCTGCTAAGTACATTGTACGTGTTACCTCACTCAACCCAAAACAACACAAGAAGCAAGACAGGTGCAACTATGCTCTCTACTCTGGAAAGAATGGAGATTAGGTGGCTTCAGAGAATAGTGGTGCAAGATTTTCATGGAGACCCTGAATCCAGAGTTCATGCTCTTCCCAGTATACCAAAAGATCCAGCTCCCCAGAGGGGAGCCCAGAGCCCAATTTCACAGCAGCACTGACTCGCTGCACAAGTTCTCTGGGGTGTAGGACTCGCTGGCACACACAGGCAGCGACGGGACAGCTGGACTCTGGTGAGCTGTTAGAGGGAGGCCCCAGGAGCTCACTGCCCCCCATCCTCCCCACCTCAAGGTGCTCAGACTCTGACAGCCTGGGAGGGATCCCATGCCAGCTCTCCTCACACTAATTGGCTTAGGAAGCCATGCTTATCTGGGCAAAGTCGGGGCCCATGAGTTCAAGATTAGGGAGAGCGGGATTCATGGCTTTCGGCTTTGCTGCCTACAGGGTCAGAGGAGGCAGAGTTGGGACTTTAATTGGCTTAACAGCCCTCCGTGGCTTAACAGCTCAGAGGGCTTGGGGTGGGAGGTGGATAAGGACAGGCTGGTGTCCAGCCCACAGCCAGACTCATATCCCACCAAAGGATCTGTTTGCTCTTCTCCCGGGAATTGAGTCTGACACTGCTTCAAGGCATTTCCCCAGGATACCGACACAGCAAGTATGTCATAATGGGGATGCAGCTGGGTTTGGGAACAAGACAAAGCTGGGTAGGCACCTCCCCTCCCCCAACCTGCCCCATAACCTCAGTCAAGTTCCTGGACTCCTCCGAGTTTTGCTCCCTCACCTGATGAATGGCTGTATCGTAACCACTGAGGGAAGGTTTTAGCACACTCCTTGACCGTCTCACACAGCCCTGCAAGGTGGCAGCCGTGCTGTGTCTATGGACTCCCTCTTTTTATGTCCTAACTAATAATATCTTCGTGAAAGGACCCTCCGTCTTGTGAGGTGTTTGCCTTAGGTTAAAGAAAGAACACCCCTTCCAATGTTTCCTTTGGCTGATGCTATTTTTAAAGTTATGTGCCTGTGTACGCATGTGCGTGTGCATGTACGTGTGTGTGTGTGTGTGTGTGTACACAGTGTAGAGGTCAGCAAACAACTTATAGGGGTCAGGGTCTCCTTCTGCCATGTGGATGCTGGAGAGTAAAGTCGGGCTGTCAGGCAGGCTTGGTGGCAGCACCTGGACTCACTGAGCCAGTTCATTGTCCCTCACGACACTCGTTTTTAAAATTCTTACTAGTTGATTTTCTAATTTCCCATTTCCCTTGAAAAATAAAGACCCAGCAATGCCAGATCCATGATTTCTCATGGCACCATTAGAAGGACCAGGTGCTGTCATTGTCTTATCTAGAACACTCGCTTCCCATGACACCCCCTTGCCTGACACCCCATACACCTATGTCTATGCGACCCTTCTGCCTTTTGAAGGCACTATACAGGCCTGGAAAGTTGAAATTCTCTTTCTGATTGAAATTCAGAACTAGAGTATGGAATCAGGAACAGACTGATGAGCAGTCTCTCAGGCTTCACCCTGAAGGGCTCGGCTTCCTCCTGTCACCCCAGCCTTACTGGTCAGAACATCTGCTGGGGCACCTTACATGGTAAACCAACACGTTGTGCCAACACCACCTAATTTCTAGGCACGCCTGACTGTGTGGCTTCTCTCTACCTTCTCTGAATGTTTCTATTTACCCAGCCCTTGGCAGTTTAAGAATCCAAAGCTTGTGGGACAAGGGTCCAGAGCATTCAATAGTACCAGACCGGGAGCCAGAACTGCAGCCTGCTTAATGTGGCCTGGTGCGCACATCTCACTCCCAGTAGCTGTTTCTCTGAGATCTCTCCTAATTGACTGCAGAGTCTGAATTTACTGAACAGTCAAGCTGTCGGTAATTGCTTTCCACTCTCTGTAGACCCCAGCCTCACTCCTGTCTGTAAGTGGTTTCTGTTCTTATGCAGGGAGTGAAGTACCCAGCAGATGACCAACTCATTTCAAAACCTCTCCAAAGGGCAGGCACATTAGGAGGCAGAGGAGACAGTACTGAAACCTGGACACAAAAAGGGTATTGGGAGAAGACCCCAAATTGACCCTGATGACCTTAAGCTGCTCGGGGCAGCAGGTGGCCACATGGTACTGTACCTCGCTATGGATCACGAACGAGAAAGATACCACACCTTCAGAACGCCACATCGAATCATGTCACTTCACACACAGGGAAACTGAGGCTCAGAAATGGCCCAAGGTCACTTTCAAGCCAAGATGAAAATGTAAGTCCTCCAAAAACACACCCTCCTCAAACCCAGCATTTTCCCACAATACACAGTCTCCTCATCGTTACCCGCAGGGCTGGACTGCCTCCCTGTCTCCTCGCATTCTTATCTCCACGCCACAGAAGCTGGACTTTCTATCGTAGTGTAATCTCACAATCTCAGACTCATAATTCTTTAAGCTTTGGAGGACACATTGGTGGCAGAATTGCCAGGTGGATAAGTTGAACTCTGGGCTTTGAAGATGCAGAATCTTGAGTTCCAACGTTCCCAGTTGCTCACTGTGTGACCTTGGGCAAGGGTGCCCCCCTCTCTCAGCCTCCCTTCCCTCAGCAGCCGAGTGAAAATTATAATACTAACCACATGACAGGATTGTTAGAAAAGACACAGGAGGGACTGAAGGTAAAAAAAAAAAAAAAAAAAAAAAAAAAAAAAAAAAAGGCACCTCAACGCTCGGCAGAAAGTGAGCCCTTAATAAAGGCGAGCCTGCGATAGCATTGTGAATTAGAGTTCAAGTGTCGGAGTGAATGTTCAAAGAAATGCAATCAAGAGGAAAATTTAAAAACTAGGGCCTTGCACACCCGGTCTAAGATTTTTACAGGCCTAATACTATTACAACCAATTTTCTTCCTTTTTTTCCCCAGAGAGCTTCTGAGTCTTAAAAATACTATGCAGTGGACACAAACCACTACCACAGGTTGGGTTTGCTTGATTGTTGCCCCTTCCAAGCCATCTTATCCCAACTCTCGCCTCCCCAGGGTAGAACGGTGGAAGCGGTGGAGAGAGTTCTAGTATATTAGAGCCAGGGAGTTCAGTGGACCTTTAGCCATTTCCAGCCACTGCCCTAGGATGCCCATCTATGGTCATTTTTCTTTGAGGGAAACTCAATTTCTATTCAAGAAAGAAGATTCCTATTAGCTTCATGTTCATGGATTCTGAATGGGGAGGAGGTGGCCTGTGAGTCGTGGGGCAGCTGGCCCACTTTAGGTTGAAGGGAAAGGGGGATGAAGCTTTGGCTACCCAGAATAGGAAGTTACCATTTCAGAATCTAAAAATAACCCACCATCTGCCCACTTGGGCACAGAATGATAAATGCAGATTAGTTCCTGGATGTAGACATGAATATTTGTGTGTGTCAAGCTAATAATAATAAGACCACGGACAGTGTTTCCCCGT
>NW_026594152.1:1347908-1378017 GCF_907164565.1 Psammomys obesus | reverse complement strand
CCCCGCGCCCTCCCGCCCCGCCCCGGGCTGCTCCCGCCGGCCCCTCGGGCCCCGGGCCGGCCGCGGCCGCCGCTCCATCCGACTTCGCGGCCATGTTGGCGGAGCAGAAGGCGGGGAGCGACTTCCGGGCGGCGGAGCGGGTGGGGTGCGGAGTGGGGAGGACCCTGCGCGGGCGGCTCCCGCCTCCCGCTCTTCCTCCGCCGCTCCTCTTCCTCCTCCCCTCTACCTCAATTATTCATCCTTGCCGGCGCCGCCCCGCCCGGGCCCCGGCCTGGATGTGGGCCGCCCCCTGGGAAGGGAGGGGGCCGCGGAGAGGAGAGCATCCCAGGTCACCCTCGCATGGCTTCCTCGGAGGCGCGGGGCCCAGCCGCATGCTTTCTGCCTCTGGCCTCCCTCTGGACCCCACTTCTCTTTGATTGCCCCCGCCCTATCCTCTCCTCTTCCATTGATCTCCTGCGGTACCTCCGGCGGTTTGGGTCTTGCAATGCCCCATGGGGGTGGGAGGCCGGAGTCTGCGAATAAAAAGGCGGGGGTTGGGGGGGTGCAGCTTGCTTGGACACCTGGCGTGACCCTTTAGCCGTCACTCCATTCCAACGCCACTTCCTAGTTTCCCCCGCGTTCACGTATTGTTTCATCCCCTCCTTTGATCTTGGGCGATCTCTTTTCTCATTGTCTTTTTCAAGCTGAGAAACTGCAGTTCTGAGTTGCGGTCTCTTGCTCACTCTTCCTTCTTTCAGGAACCGCGTTCATCTGGCCGCTAGCCCGGTTAGGGAAGGCAGAGGGAACGGTTGGGAGGGAACCTCTGGGGGAGGAAAAAGCTAGTGCAAACAGCTCCCCTCCCCCTCCACCACACTGGAGGCCACATTTCCTAGGATGAAGGTGAGGGTCGGGGTGCAGAATGATAGGACTGGCGAGTTCTGAAGGACCAGAAGGTGGCAATGGGGGCATCCGCTGCAGAATGTCAGCTGAGGAGTTATGTGGCTAGGTCAGGACTTAGCGAGAAGACTTGGCAGCCACAGTGGAGCTGGGATCAAAAAGCAGCAGCCTGGAACTGGAAAGACAAGGACATTATAAACACAGTCTCTAAGAAGTGAGGGACCTCTTATGTGTCTGAGTACTCCCATCCCACCACCCATCTTGGCTCGGATCTGATGTCCTAGGACATTGTTTATACAACCACTGAAACCAGTTCTTTGTCATCGTTCTAAGCAGTGTGGAATCACTAATCACCTTAGCCTCACAATTTATATGCTTTATACTGTCCCTACCCATTTTATAGATGAGAAAATGGAGTCAAAGAAATTCATCTAGTGGCTTAACATTACACAGCAAGTCCTGAAAACAAATTTAAACGTGGCTCTTGAATAGGCTTTGGAAAGCTCAAGGGACAGAGGAAGAGGGAGGAGGGGAGGAAGTGAGGTGGAAGGACCACCCTGCCTCAGAGTGACAGGGAGGAGAGAGGAGACAGCTGCCCTGGGCTGGGTGGAGCAGCCATCTGCTGTCCTGCAGCCTGGCTTCCCTTTCGTGTCCAGGGACTGTTTTGGTCTCAGTGATGCTTGGGAGGTTGGGGTACCAGCTGTTGCCTAAAGCTAAAAGCAGAGGGGAAGTGTTAGGGGCTAAGGGAGTTTTCAAGGCCAGCAGCTCATGTGTCAGAAGGTCTGAAGCAGGAAGACCCAGCTCCTATTCTGTGTCCCCTACAGCCCCAGACCTAGAAACCAGACTAATGCATGAGGAATCTTAAGTGGGTTCAGAAGAGCCAGTCTGGTTCCGGCCACTCTCTTGTCAGGTGCTTGGATGGGCCTGTCAGAGATCGGATCCCACCTTTGGGCCCCACCTAAATGGAAACCTCCATATATCCCATAACCAGTTTAAAATAAATCCAGCAGCAGAAATCAGGTTTACTGTCTGATACCCTGATGCCAGAGAATCTAGGATGGAGGCCCACATGGAGTTCTTTATGAGTCCATGACTTTGGGTAAACCACTCAGGTTTTTTTGTTGTGTTGTTGTTTGTTTTCTTTTGTTTTGTTTTTTGGCTTCACAGAATAACAAAATAGAGGATACTCCATACCTTCCTGATAGGACAAGAATGAGGATGATTATTAGTGGGAAGTTTTAATAGGGATAATGCTTTCCAAAGAATTGTCTTTCAGAAACATTTCCCCAATACCCTGGCTATGACTGCCATAGCACCTTGACCTTTTCATTCTTCATAATGACACAGCAGCAAGCAGTTTATCTTCTCCTGTTTGTCTGTTCAGAGTTGCCTGGGATCTTCCTGAGGGCTTGGGAAATTCGCCCATCTTTCTTCACTCTGCAACTTTCTAGTGCTCAGTAGGTATCCCATGAAGATGTGAAGGTAGCCTTATATAACTCTAGATAATAAAATTTTAAAAGAAAGGAAAGAAAAGCTGTATGGTAGTGGTGCATGCCTTTAATCTTAGTACTTGGGAGGCAATGGCAGGCGAGTCTCTGAGTCTGAGACCAGCCTGGTTTACAGAGCAAATCCCAGGATGGACAAGGCTACACAGAGAAACCTGTCTCAAAAAAAGAAAACAAACAAACATCATCCAATGAGACCCAGGCATTGTGACAAGCACCTGTAATCCCAGCACTTGAGGTAAGAAATAGGGGAAAGGCGAGAGAATTGTTGTGAATCCAAGGCTTCTCTGCGGTTCATAGTGAGCAACAGACTGTCTGAGCTACATAGCAAGACACTGTGTCAAAAAGAAAAAAAAAAAAACTCTGCAGAACATTGGACAAATCAATGCATGAGTGAGTGATGAACTCAGTGCTACAAGTGAGTTTTTTCTCTCCAGTTTATAAAGGTGACTTATTCAGACAGGCAGTGGCTTGTAAACTCCTTAGGACAGTGTTAGCGGCTCTGAAACATTTACATTGTTACTCGTTGTTATTTACAAACTAGCTACTTCCGGGGTAGAAACTGAGCCACCAGCAAGAGTTGCTTTAAGCCCATTTTTTAGGAAGTAGCAACACTAGCATTCAGCAGCCCGGTGTAGCGTGAGTAGACTAGATGACACACAGGAAGGACTTTATAAAAGATCTGAAGCGTGTGTCAGCTCTGGGGTTAATCTACACCTGATTAGAGGAGATTCTGTCTGACTGGGAGGTTTATACGGCTGTGTTCTGATATTGTGAGTGAAACCAAGGGACAAAGGGACGGTGTTTCAGAGGCAGTGGGGTGGGACTGAGGACAGCTAGGGAAAGCCTCTATAGTAGGGCTGATCTGGGTATGAGCAAAGGCTGAGTCTGGCTAGTGTGGAGGGAGATGGACCTCAGTTGGTCAGAGCAGGACAAGGCCTTTGGGAGCTCAGGCTCTTCCCTAGGCCTCTCTCACTTCTCTGACGGAGACTCTGGGGTCCGGAGGGATAACCTAAGTTAGCCAGTGGCAAAGCTCTATCTGGAGCCTTTCCCTAGCTCCCATAGAGACCTGATGGTCTCCAAGCCATGTGGGGAATCGCTCTTAGGAACCATCCTTGTCACCTCTCCGTACTTGGCCTCCGGGTGCTACTGAGAAAGGGCCCCGCCCAATAGCAGAGGCTGCACCCTCTGCTATTCCTGATGGTTTCCTTTGCTTCCTACTTAAACATTTGCAAACTGTGCATGAGATAATCAGGACTACGCTGTTTATCAACGCAAGTATTGGGCATGACCCAAGCACCCATCATAAATAAGCCAGGGGACTCGTGACAACGGAGGAGCCTGGAGGAGCGCCCTGTCCTCGTATGGAAGAGTCCTCACGGAGGGAAAACAAGGACAGAAAAGGGTTAAATCAGTGTGAAAATAGGAAATAACAACTTCTGGTTTTATATGTTTATATAAGCGTAAAGACACTCCGGGGCTGGTGAGAGGGCTCAGGAGGTAAAGGTTCCCCCAACAAGCCTGAGGACCAGAGTTCGAATCCCAAGGTCCACAGGGTCGAAGAAGGGAACTGACTCTTGCAAGTTGTCCTCTGACCTCCACACAAACCATGGTACATGTGCCCTCCTCCCACATGCACACAAAATAAATAAATACAACTGTAACAATTAAAAAAAAAAAGAAACTTTGAAATTACATAATAAAGATTGCTTAAAAGGACATGAGAATTGGGGATAAGGATGGGAGGAAAAAATCATTCTTTGATGTGTATATATTTTTGCAGTCATGCAAGTATATTTGCTTATTAATAAAATAAAATGATAATGGGGACAGCTGCTATACAAGTCTAACTGGATGTTATGGTCAGTGTGATCAGATTTTCTAATTATCCAAGAGAAGACAGACACCTCAGTTTTACTGTAAAATTTCCTGATATTTAGACGCTAGCTCCAGGTTTCTTCAAACGTTTCTCTGATTGGCAAATAAGCCAGTGAGGCCGGACCTTCAGCCTCAGCCCTGATGACTTCCTGCCTCTGGCCTAGAGCTCTCAGCGCTCCAGGTTTTTATTCTTATGTGAGCAGCTGCAGGCTGAAAATTGACTCCTCCTGACTTTCTCTTGACACCCTTCAATCCCTGCCCCTGGGGGCTGTGACACTAAGGGCTTTTAACTCAAGATCTAGACGGCAGAGAGAGGCTGTGAACTCGCAGACAATTCTCTCCCCTGGGATGCTGTGGACATCAAGGCCCACTGCCTCCTGCTGTACACCCATCTGTCCCTTGAAAGTGGGGACAGGGGTGAGTCTGAGAGTGAAAGGATGGAAAAGGCTTCCCATCAATGCTCACAACACAGGGCTCTGGTCAACCCTGTGAGGATCAGATCTAAGAGGGGGAACCTGAGGGACTGCCAGAAAGAAAAAGCCAGCTTTACCCTCTTGGTGAGTGTTGAGATAACTCACCACATTCCAAATGCTGGGATCCCCAAGTCCCATTCCCAGAAGGACTTTGAAAGATCATCTCATTCAGCTCCCTTGGACAGACAAGGAGACACACTGCTCCCCGCCCCAGGCCTCGTGCATGCTGGGTGGGTTATGTACCCCTGAGCCTCTCCGCAGAGTTCCTGTTTCTTAGCAAGCCTATCTTCTCTCTCTGCTAAGCTTTTGCTCATGCTCTTCCCAGGCTACAAGCCTTTGCCTTTCTCTTATCTGTGGCCCGTTCAGAGGGTATTCCCTGCCCTCAGCCCCAGCCTTCCCAGTGCTAGGAGCACAGATGTATATCACCATGCCTGCCTTCGTGGGCGTTTTGTTGCTCACCTACTCAGACTCTAGTCCCCTCCCCTGAGTTATTTTTCAATTCATTGCTTTTGATACTACCTGACTATGATAGACTTGAAGTTGTTTCTGGTACAGAGCTAAAGGCCTGCATGCCTAGATTTCTCCCCGTTGAGTCCTCAGGACTCAGGGGAGCCAGCAGGCTCAGCTGCAGCAGAAAGGGCAAAGGCCTGCAATTATGGTGACAGCCCATTCCTCGCTTAAGTCATCTTAGGGCGTCTTCCTCATTTCAACTTCTTGTTCTTCTTTGTAGGATCTGAGAGTCACTTAAATGAACACAGATGTCTTCCTTTCTTTCTTTCTTTCTTTCTTTCTTTCTTTCTTTCTTTTTTTCTTTCTTTCTTTCTTGAATTCTCGGTACATCCATATGGAAACTGAAAAATACAAAGGAGGCACACTGGGAAAAGTTTCTCTTGCCCTGTTCTCCAGCCACCAGCTCCCTTCCAGAGGCAACCAATGATATAAGAGTGTTTTGTTTTTGACATGGCCTCATATAGCCCAGGCTAGCCTCAGACTCACTATATAGCTTAGGATGATCTTGAACTTCTGATTCTCCTGCTTCCACGTCCTAAGTGCTGAGGACTGAACCCAGGGTTTCATGCATGCTAGGCAAGCACTCTGTCAACAGAACTCCATCCATCCCACTTCTCCTTTTGGAGACAGGTTTTCACTATGCAATCCTGGATGGCCTGGAATTTGCTATGTAAATGGGACTGGCTTTGACATCACAGAGATCTGCCTTCAACAGCATCCGCAGGGTTGAGATTAAAATTTGCACCTTGTCTATTCAAGTGCTTATCTACCTTTCTCCACAGCCATTCACACCATTTAAAAAGAGACACAGAACTGTGTCCAGTCCTATGATTTGCCTCCTCCCCATCACATGACAGCATTTTCAGAGCCTGCTCTGTTCCGATGCATAGAGAGTGCATCGTTCTCATAGTATCAAGAATTCCACTGGATGTCCCGTAACCTACTTCATCCATCCCTTAGATGATAGACAATTGAGTGGCCTCCAGCCTGGGATAATATGCCAGAAACTTGATGGGCACACCATTTTGGTTATCTGTTAGAATAAGTTTCTAGGTATAGGCCTGTTGATTGAAGGCTCTGACTGCTTATGATTTTGATAGATGCTCTCCTTCGGGAGTGCTCCAGTCTATCCTCTAGACAACAGCACTAACGAGGTTGCTTGTAAAAGGCCTTTTAAAGGGGCTGGCGGTGAGTCTTCCTGTAACACTGCCACAGGGAGCCCAAATGAGTGGGCTCTGGTGGGTAGAACGCTCTCCAGGAGAGCCCATGCTGAGAAAGAACGGGCTGACCGCTGGTACCAGTGCAGAGAGATTCACACAGCTGACACCCAGCCAACCCTCCACGTGCATACTTCCTGGACATTGATCAGTTTGGCTTTGTTTGAAATGTGGTCTCACTTTGTGATTCAATCTGGCCTCAAATTTATAAGTTATTCTCCTGTGTCAGTGCTGGGATTATAGGAGTGAGCCACCCTTCTACCCACATTTCATCTTTCTTATTAGTATCATCTCATTTTGTTCTATTATTCTATTTTACATGTACCAGTGTTTTCGCTGCACATATGCTAGTGTGCTTATCATATGCATGCGTGATGCCTGAGGAGGCCAGAAGAGGACGTCAGATACCCAAGATCTGGAGTTCTAGATGATTGTGAGCTGCCATGTAGGTGCTAGGTACCAAACCCAAGTCCTCTAAAAGAGCAGCCAGTGCTCTTTACGGCTGAGCCAGCTCTTCAGCCCAACCCCTTGTTTCATCTTTCAGTGAACACTAACTACTACAGGAAAGAAGGACAGAACTAGTCTTTTTCTCTGTGGATCTTGTCAAACAAACAAAATAAATACATAAATAAATCTTTCTTCATCGGTGTTCGTTTTCTTGACACAGGGTCTCACTATGTAGCCCTAGCTGACTTAAAATTCACTATGTTGACCTGGCTAGCCTTGAACCTGTGCCGAGTACCCATCTCTGCCATCCAAGCACCAGGATTACGGGCATATGCCGCTGTAGCCGCTTCCTTTCTCAGTTTTTGTCTCATCAGTTTTTGTTTCCTTTGATGTGGTGGCTGGGAATGGCCGTGGACTTCGGGACTTGGGTAGCACTTCGGAATCCTTGCGGGTGAGCTCCATTGTGCTAGATCTCAGCTTCCGCTTCAATTGCAGGGTCGTGAGGATCCAAGGACAGGGTGACGGAGAGTGCTCACTCAGCAGGGTTCCCAGCAGGCAGCAAGGCTTGGTGGGCACACCCTAGGGAGCTCCCGTTAGGGACGTGTCTGTCTTAGCTGCCGATACAGCATAACCGCTGTTTAACAGCAAGTGTTCAGTAAGTGTCTGTTTGGTGGGTGTGTTCGGTGGCTAGTTCCTCTCCGTCCATCAGGCCCCTCATTATGGCCTAGCCCCGTCTGACTCTTCAGTCTCTCCTACCCCGCTGTCTCCAGACGCACTAGCTTCATCCAAGTTCCCTCCTACCATAGTGCCTTGCTCTTTACTGCCTTCTCTTGCTGAAGCACTCCCTACAACCCCCCACCTATAACCTCTCTGTATGAGCATGCTATGTCGGAAACATAGGTGCACGTGTATGTGTCTTTCCATCCTGTCAATCTATGGACTAACAATTAACTTGCCAGCTATGTTGATACCTTTGACTGCCATTTACCAGGTCATCCCAACTTTCTTTTTCTAGACAGGGTTTCTCTGTGTAGCCTTGGCTGTCTTGGACTCACTTTATAGACCTGGATGTCCTTGGACTCACAGAGATCTGCCTGCCTCTGATTCCCAGAGTGCTGGGACTATAGGCGTGTGCCACCGTGCCCGGCCAGGTCATCCCAATATTCCTTGCTATCTGGCAATCATAGATTCTTCTATTCCCACCTTAATTACCATTACTACTTCTCAGGACACACATTACAGAATGACTAGAAAGGGGTCAAACTGGGGTGAAGAATTTAAAGGCGCCTCCCTGGAGGCAAAGGCAGAGAGCAGATATTATTGTAGGTGACCACACAAGACAGCAGAGCATCTAGGGGGACACTGATGGAGGCATGCAGAGGTCCAGCACACTTGAGTCGAAGCACATGGCCAGTGTGGATGGTTGGGCTTTCAGAAGATGTGCAGAGGGGAGGTTAGTTCCAGCGGAATCAAGCACACAACACACACACACACACACACACACACACACACACACACACACCAGGTGGTCAGATAACAGGTAGGTGGAATGGTGAGCAGTCACCGTCCCAGTGTCAGCTGTCCTTGACTTCATGGGGTCCCGTGAGGGTGCTGCACCCCTCATTCTTCTGATATATTCTGCAAATCCTCAGGCCTGGTTTTTCTGATACACCCACATGCCCATATGTTCTCAGGCTACGTTGTAAGCTCTTAGGTGGCACCTTTTTCTTTGGAGGAGTACCGTTGTCAGTCTGTGCCTCACGGTTGGTGCTTCACGGTGATGGGGTCTGTGCCTCACAGACGTGGGGTCTGCGCCTCATGCTCGGTGCTACACAGCAGTGCTGTCTATGTAAATAATCAAGATGCCGAGTCTTCCTTCCTTTGATACTGTCAAGCTCAGCCAAATGCTACTTGTAACATGGAGTCTCCCAGGCCAAGGCATAGCCTGAGCCCATTCCCGCAGCTTCCAGCACACAGCCCCACCTCCACACTTCTCCTTTGCCTAGTTTATTTCTAGTTATCCCGAGATCGCAGCTTAAATGTCGCTTTCTCAAGAAGCCTTCCTCCACCCCTAGATTTAACTCAGGACCCTCCACGCAGTCTCACTGCACTGTGAGGTTTTTGTTTGAGCAGTATCACAATGAGGAGATGGCACGTGCGTAAATGTCCACCACGTGCTGCTCACGGCTGTAACTCCACAAAGCCAAGGACCATCCTGTCCTGTATACTACTGTGTCCCCAGGTCCTAGCATGGTGTCGGGACTCACAGGCATTGTCCTGGATGTCAACGTCCTTTTCACAGAGGGCTGATCCACGCATTCCCATCTTCACCCCTCCATCCCACCCTCCCTCCAGCGGAACAAGAGTAAAAGGGTAGGGGAGGAGAGGGAAGAGAAGGGGGGGGAATTAAAACCCGGCATGCCCATACATTATCTCTGTACTCTGGTAGTGAAGACATGGTCAGAAGTTCAAGGTTACCCTCAGCTATATATCAAGTTTGAGACCAGTTTGGGCTACATGAGATCGCATCCCAACGTAAAACGACAAAATGGCTCCTTAACCCCCTTCAGAATTTTTAGGTCTTGGTTGTGCTCAGCCATTTTAACAGACCTTTCTGGAGCCCACTCTGAGGTCCTCGACCCCTGAGAGGAAGTCCTTGGTCATGGGCCTGACTGGGCCTGGCATGGGCTTTTGAAATCTCAAAGCCCACCTCCTCCAAAAAGGACACACCTATCCTTCTAAGCCTTTCAAAGTGTTCCACTCCCTGGTGACTAACAATCCAAATATGTGAGCCTACAGGTCGTTCTTATTCAAACCACCACTAGAGACCATTGTACCAACACTTCCTATAATCCACAGCTGAAAACAGTTTATATGGTGAGGGGGGTTGCACACCTTTAATCCCAGCACACAGGGAGGCAGATTGATGTAAGTTTGAGGCCAGTGTGGTCTACAAAATGAGTCCAGGACAGCCAAGGCTACCCAGAGAAACCCTGTCTGGAAAAAAACAAAACAAAGAGAGAGAGAAAGAGAGCAGTAAATACATTGCTTACAGCCATTACCAAAGGCAAGCCACAGAAGACGGACATATGTGCACTGGGATTTGGCTCAGAGGGTGACGGTATTTGCTGCACAAGCCTGAAGACCTGAGTTCCATGCCCAGAACCCATGTGAATGTGAGTCTTAGCTGGGCTGCTTGATACAGACTTACGATCTCAACTCAGCAACATTACCTAAGTCACTAAGAGGTGAGACTCGTAAGTGCAAGTCCTGTCTGGGCTGTGGAGTGAGTTTAAGGGCGAGTCGGAGCTACCACTACCTAATTACTTAGTTAGACCTAATCTTAAAACAAAAGTCAAAAGCTATAGCTCAGTGGTAGGGGCTTGTTCAGCATGCAAGTTTCAGTTCTGGGTGCGGGGGGGGGGGGCAGTGCGAAGGCTCCGATCATAAGTTTCAACATGAATAAGTTGAGGACTGAGTTAGTAGTAGAGATTTGTTTCCAGAGGCTTGGAATGTTTTGGACCTGCACTGTCTTTGGGGTCATTTAGGATGTTTCAAGTCAAGCCCCAGAACCATCTGTTGCCTGGTGAAAATCTAGGCGTGGGGAATTGGAGACATATCTCCACCTGCTGTCCCCATCTGGCTGCATGACCTCGGGAGGATCCCACCTCCTTTCCTGGCCTTAATGTCCTCATCTGCCCAATGGGAATCATATTTCTGCATTATCCAGGGATGTGGGAGGATGAATCAAGGGCACAGGAGAGTTCCATGAAAGGGAGGGATTATGCTCTGGGTCATAGGAGGAGAGGAAGAGAGGCTTCCCTTTCCACCTGCCAAGGCCACAGAGGATGCAGAGGGAGGAGCTGAGGACCACCCAGGCCAGCGGGTAACCCACATTCAGACAAGAGCAGGGGTGTAGGCACCTGGACTAGTCGTGGACCAGAGCTGGCGAGGCAGCCACCCAGGCTGTCTGGAGCCTTGAGACAGGGACACAGAGCGCTGCTGTGTTCTCCAGCCCTGGTGCAGCTGCAGCTGGTCATGTCTTCAAGGGCTGGGCATCCACCTCCCACGCCCGTCAACACAGCCATCACAACCGGATGACTGCGGCACACTCGCCCCCTCAGCCTATGGTCCCCCAGAGTCAGAGGTTCTCTCCCAGGCAGACCCCATCACGTCCACGCTTGCTCAAAACCCATGGCAGTTTCTCATCCACCATTCCCTGCATTAGTAGCCCCTGGCAGGCTGTGCGTCTTCCTGTCCCCAACCTCAGCATCTCAGCATCATCTCGGGGTTAGGAGCCTCGTCAAGTGAAGTGCTATTCCTGGCCCCATTTCACCACCGTGCTCACCACTGATGGCTCCTGAGAGGGTGGAGACCTGAGGTGGTGGTGAACACGGTAAGAAGAGACTCTCGGGAGGCAGGTTTCAGCGAGATGGCTCTTATAGCTGGCACGAACAAAGGCTATTCAACCCTCTGGAGAATGGGTAGAGGCTTCTGGTAGAGCGTACATCACTGGCCAGGGCCAGTGTGTCAGGAATACCTTACTTGCATGAAAAGGAGTTCCAGGTGCTTGCTGGACATTACACAGAAAGAGGAAGTTTAGCCTGTAACCTGGCCGCCAGGCTATGTGACCACCTCAAGGGAGCAAAGGTGAAGGCCATAAGGCCACATGAGCTGGACATGCAGGCCCGTGCAGGGAGAGAATGGTCCTGTACCTGCTGGTCTCAAGATGAGATTTTCAGCACTTGGACACGCCTCAGCTTCACTCCTGCTGCCTTGGTTACAGTTCTGGTTCATCACCTCAGTCATTGGAACTGCCGTGAGCACCTACTCTGAGCCACACACTGTGAATTCCTGTCCTCACGGTTTCCTTGGTGGCTCAGAGAGATAAAGCACACAGCAAGCAGGACAAAGGAGTAGAGGGGGGCTGTCCAGAAGTACTGGGAAGAGAGGCTTCCCCCCCCTACCTCCTGGAGGCCTCCTCTGTACCCCAGACTGGCTTTGAACTCTTCACTATTCTCCTGCCTCAGCCTCCAGAGTGTTGGGTCTATACGAACCATCTTAAAAAAACAAAACAATCAAACAGAAACCCTTAACTTCTCTGGTACAGTGGTGGTAGAGGGGCCATCTAGGGTAGGCTGGGGAGGGAGTGAGAGTTGTGGGGGGTCTCAAAGCGCAAAGGCGAGGGTTAGGCAGACAGAAGTTCACTGTGGCTGTGGTCTCAGCCAGAGGCACAGATGGCGCTTCATCTGCCTGCTGCTTAGGGGGCTCCATCTGTAAGCTAGACGTGGATGCATTGATCCCCACTCTTCACCTCATTCAAAAAGACAGGCCCCCAAGTCCCAAGCGGATGGCCTTAGCGCGGAAGGCAGGCTCATCCTCTGAGAGCTGCAGTAGCCTGAGGACCATGCTTCCCGAGGAGAGATGTGGGTCACAGAACACACAAAGGCGGTAGGAAAGGCTTCTACCATCAACAGGGCAGAGCGCTGTTGCCGTTGCTGTAGTCTGCAAACAAGAGCCACACCTCTAAGTTAATGTGGTTCAAACTGGGGGATGACCCCAGTGTTACCAGGTGGAACTTTTTAGATTAAAAACGAACAAAGAAGGCCCGGCTGTGGTGCCCACCTGTAATCCCAGCACTCAGGGAGGCAGAGGCAGGCAGATCTCTGTGACTTTGAGGCCAGCCTGGTCTATAGAGTGAGTTCCAGAAAAGCCAGAGCTACACAGGGAAACCTTGTCTCAGACAAAACAAAATCAAACAAGATGGTGGAACTTAAGGCCACCCTCCTAGAGCTTAAATCGTCTCTGCAACTTACTAGCCGTGTGGCCACCCGGCCTAGACTTACCTGCTGGCCTCCTGGCCTAGGGAATTAGTTACCCTGAGCTGGCTCTGCTCATCTTTCATGTGCCAAGGTTTAGGAGGTCTGCCCCTACATTTATCTCATAATCACTGAGTGGGCATGACTGTGCCAAGCTCATGCTTGGTCCAGAGACACAGTGGTGAAGTGGATAGCCAAGGTCCTGTCAGGGCAAACCCAGCTGCCATCCCAAAGGGAATAAAAGATTTATTCTGAGCCACCAACTACGAGAGCCCATGGTCCCAAACACAGACTCAGCTTATCGCCGATGACCGCTCCACTGTGGACAGAAGCTACATGAGCCGTCTTGTTGTTGCTTGCTTGCTTCTGGGACAGGGTCTCACTACGTCAGCCTGGCTGGCCAGGAAAACTCCTGTAAACCAGGATGACCTTGGATTCACAGAGTGCTGAAATTAAAGGCATGAACCACCAGCCCAGGTGACATGAGTTCTTATTAGTCATAGAACAAGACAAAGGCAAAATCCAACCCATTTATTAAATATGCCGGTGGGCACTGCAGTTGGACAAGGTACAGCAAAATATACAGGAAATTGTTATGGGTTTTAGATACTATCTGCTGACATCCTTAGTGTTTGGGTGGCATGGTATATCTACTGGTCTTCTTAAAATATATTCCAGAGGTTTTTACCTGATAGCCAAAAATATGTTAGGTCATAGAGGTGGGCAATGAATGGCTGGTAAGGGGAATAGAGACAGTTCGCAATAATTCAGCTCTGGACCTGCAACATTCCAACTCTCTATAATCACAAAGTTTGAATCAGTCAATCAATTATTAAAGTAGGTGTGACTTCTTTCTGGTGACTTCCATTCACAGTCCCTTTCCAAGAAGCTAATGCTCAGAAAGGGAGATGGAGAGAGATTATGTGATAAGTGCAGAGGTAGGGATACAACACAAGCCAAGGGGGCACTGGACAAGGAGAGACGTGTCATGGCTGTGCGGGAGCAAGGGGGATGGAAGAAAATTCAACCAGGCTAAGCAAGGCAGTGCAATCTCGGGAGTTCCCTCCTGCCTCTTGGTCCATGACCCTTCCTTCTCTTCTTTGGATGGATGCAGCAGCCCCACGTGAGGAGCGTCAGTGGCAGCTCCACAGAGAAGTCAAGATGCCGGGGATGCTCTCCCCTCCCCCACCCCTTCCCAGGGCTTCATTCCCGCCGACCTGACCTGGTACGTCAGTGGGCACAGATAAGTCACAGGTCCGGCAGCAGCAGGGACTGCAGGTGTTTGGACTGGGGAATGGCACCGACGCCTCTTTTCTCCAGCCATTTATACCTGGTGCCTCCTTCCCCTCCCTGGCCTCATCTCCCACGTTTCTCCCGCACCCATCCCATTGCACGTGCATTCGCCTCACTGTTCTCCAGCTTGCCAAATGCTCGCCTCAGGGTCATTGCGCTTGCTGTATCCTCTGCCCGGAACGCTGTCTCACCTCACCGGATAGCCATGTGGCTCACTCCTTCAGCTCCCCGCTTCTGTTCCAATGCCACCTCTTCAGAGAAGCCCTCCCTAACTACTTCATCCCAAACAGCTCCTGCATCACTCCCTCTCTGCCTTGGGTTGCTGGGGCACCTGACAGCACCTACTGTTGCTCGTTTCCCTGTTGACTGACCACTCCATGCCCTCCCAACCTCCCTCCACCTGAAGGCTAGCACCACACATGACTCTGCTCACAGTAGACTCATGAATCTCTGAGCCTGGGAAATTGCTACCTTTTTATGAAATGAATAGTTAGGAAATATCAGAGGTGTCTCAGAGTCCACAATCTGTTCATCTTGACTCCTGGGGATGCGTGTGATCTCCTCTGTAATGTCCAGTGACCAGATGTGGCTCCTGAGAGCCAGTCAGAGCCAAGAAACCATTAACATAGGGCCTTCCCTAGCCCCTCTCCATGTAGGCCCACCCGGCAGGGGTCAGGGGTATCAGCCTGTCCAGCCATCTTTGACCCTAAGGTGGAGAGACCCAGGGCTAGGGTTCAGGCCCCAGGGATTCCTGGAAAGGCTCATTTCTTCTTTGGCAAATATCCCCACTTCCTTCACAGGGCTTGTGCCTGAATTTCTGAACCAGAAGGTGTTTACACAAAACATCCTGGGTTTGGCGACAAATTCACCCTCTATGAGGAATCCTTAATGAAGCTTCCTCCATCCCCTCACCAGGCAGCTGCAGAGTAAACTGTCTCAGTCTCTTGGAATTGAAGGCAGCCCAAAGCCAGACAAAGAGGAGGTATGTCTGGGCTTTATGACCCACGGTTTGAGAATGTCCATAGACAGCTGTGGGATGGAGACCAGAGCCCCTCCCCCAGAGCTGTGCCTGATCTGCCCTTCTCCCAAGCTCAGCCTGCAGCTATAAAACTAAACAATAATAATCCTATCTATATAAAAGTGGGCATGAAATTCAAGTGAGGCAAAGCGTATGAAAAGGCTAACTTACCAGGAGTCAAAAAAAGAGACCAAAAAAGTGGACATCAGAGCTGGGAAGGTGGCTTGGTGAGTAGGAGTGTTCACTCTGCCAGAATGGGGATCTGAGTTCGAATTCCAAGCACATACATAAAAATCCAGGCACAACTGTGTGGGCCTCTTACCTCAGCATTGGAGAACAGGGACAGGCAGATTCAGAGAGCTCACTGGCTAGCCAGCCTAGCCCAAAAGCAGCTTCTGTTTCAGAAGCCCTATTTCAAGACACTAGGTGGAGAATGACAGAAGACGCCTGACACCCCTCCTCCGGCCTCTGCGTGTGTGTCTGCATGGGCCCGGTACCCTACCACCACCCTCACAGGCACTCACCCACACAGAGTAAAATGAGATAGCTCAGTGCTGGAGCTCAGCATGTGAGAGGCACTGGGTTAATTCCGGTCCCCCACACGGGAAAACAAAAGGGCATGGCTGAAGTAGAAACTCCCAGGGCCCACCTCTTAGCGTCCAGCTTTGCAACTGGACAGTAAGAAGCTGGGGGACTCCTCTGGTCCTGCTGGGCAGCTGTTCCCCCTTCCACCTCCTCTGGAAGTCCTAGATCACTCTTCAGCTCTTACTGACACTTCACTGCTCGCCCTGGACAGTTTCCAGCTCTTCTGTGGGTCTCTGCTTGCCACTGTGGACTTTAGATTCAGCAAATGCCATGCCAGATGGAATTTAAAATGATTACTGCCTCGTTTCCATCCTTCGGAGAGAGAGAGAGAGTGAGGGGAATTTCTGTCATCCGTTATTTACAAACTGGAAGCTGAAAGCGTCACCAGTTAAATACGAGTCTCTCTGCCACACTCGTTTTCTTGGCGTCGTTAAACGGGACTTCATGATTTCTGTGTCTCCAAAGCCCTTATCGCTACTTTCCATAATATGCAATTATTTTGCCATCAGTGTTCGTTGTTTCCCACTAGGATGACGTTCCTAGAGTCCGGGTGTTTTATTCGCAGCCTGACACCCAACCTGACACAGCCTAGATGCTCAAAACTCCCTTGAAGGGAGGGAGAGGTAGCGCGTTGGGCTGCTCCCTCGGAGCCTGCAGGGGGCGCTCCTGGCCTGCTCCCAAACTAGACCCGCCCCTCTGGAGCCCCGCTGATGCGCATGCTCCCTACTCTAAGGGCTTTTTTTTTTTTTTTTTTTTTTTTTTTTTTTTAGGTCGCTGCGCAGGCGCGCCGGAAGTCCCAGCACGGCGCGTGCGCGGAAGGAACCCAGGTGAAGTTGAGGCAGTGCGAGAGGGTCGTGGCGCCATGCTGTCCCCCGAGGCGGAGCGGGTGCTGCAGTACCTGGTGGAAGTGGAGGAGCTGGCAGAGGCGGTGCTGACTGACAAGCAGCAGGTGAGAGACGCGGGAGCACCGTACGCAAGCGCGCGGGTCGCAGGGAGTTGACCTGGCCTCCCGGCGTGACCGCGCGGGGTGGCCTGGAGCGGAGCGAGTGCCTGTTCTGTGTTGGGCCTTGCTTCACCCTGCCTTGCCGGTCCCCCGGATCCTTACCCTTTGCGGGCGGCTTCCCCGACAAGTTTTCCAAACGCAGTCACGAGCCCCGTGATGAACCAGGGTGCTGAGACCTGGGCGGTATGTCTCAGTAGTACGGTGATGTCTTTGTGCTGTGCGCGTGCGCCCTTGGTTCAGGTTCAACGCTAAGTGGTGAGTTTCTAAAGGGAGTTCGTGCTATGTGGTGTAGGATAGCCGTAAACAGCCGGCGGTCCATCCTTGTCAGCCTCCTGAGATCTGCGATTAGAGGCATGCACGGATTCACATTTTAACGGGGTCTCTCAGACTGCCTCCTAGAGCGCAAGGAACCATTTAGATGAGGCAGATGATCTGGATTTAGACCAGATGGTAGTGATGGAGAAGGGATGGAGTGAGGAACATACTTTGGAGATAGTCTCCAAAAGCTGTCATAATGAGTCCTTGTGGTCTATAGTGAGCGGGTGGCTTGTAGGCTTCCAGCCCCGAAGTCACCTGTTGAGTAGCCATCATGATGGTGACCTGCCACAGCTGTTGCAGTCCAGTATGGTTGAGTGTGTGGTGACACTGTCAGGAGTTGCCTACAAGGGCTTGTTAGTAATCCCTGGTTGACTCTGGTACACCTGCAAGTTTGATTGGATGGTACAAAATGACTTTTAATCAGTAAACATTTCCCTGGCACTTTCTCAGGAGGAAGGAAGTTCCTGTGCAGGCAGAGGAGCTGGAAGCCGAATGGCTGAAGAAGTGCATTATTCGTGTTAGGCAAGACATTGGAAGTTAGCCAGGCATGTACCTTGTCTCTTCAGATTGAGGCAGGAGGCAGCTGAATTCCTGTCTGCTCCTGTTTTCAGATTGTGGACTTGGACACCAAGAGAAACCGGAACCGAGAGGGCCTCAGGGCCCTACAGAAGGACCTGAGTAGCTCTGGTAAGTTGTGGTGACCTCCCCAAAGCCCTGGAAGCACGTTCAGTTCTCTTCTGAAGGCCGTCACTGTCTCTGGTAAAGACCAGGCAGGCAGGAGGCTGGGACTGTGTGTGACTCAGCCTCACAGGAAACTAAAACAGCTTGTGGAGAAGAGAAAGCAAGCGTTGCAGGTCAGACATATGCTGTGACTCAGGATCTTAGCTGCTCACTTCAGTGACAGGCCATTAGCTCATCACTCACTGAGGGTAGACACTGAGAGTACTCCCAGCACTTAAAAGTAATAGTTCTGCCCTTATGTTCCACACAAGGAAAAGCAGCATAAACACAGAACTGAAAACTGTGAGAAAGCTAAAGATGGAGTTGGCCATGGGTGGGTGTTGAGACCGTCTAGGAGCGAGGAGATGGGGCTCTTTTGATGAGGCCGGGTGGCTGTGGCTGAGGCAGCGTGAGCAAGAGGGAGCTGACATGAAGCAGTTCTGGAGAGGTAGACAGTGTTCAGGCCATAATGAAGGGCGCTGACATGTAGGCCTCCACTGGCTTCTTATCACACCTGACAGCCCAGAGTTGTCCTGCAGGACTCCACATGACCCAGCCCCACAGACTGCACCATATTAGCCCCCGCCCTCCCACTCCTTGGCTCACTGGACTTTTGGTTGTTCCTGACGCTGAAGCATTGCTGATTCTGGTCGTTGCCATTCCTCTGCCTGGCTCTGTCTTCCTGGATGTCTATAGGGGAGATATCCTCCCTCTCCTCAGTTCTCTGCCTGGATGCCACGTGTGCACAGAAGCCTCGCGCCAACTTCCAACAAGTCTGTCCTCTCCCCTGAGACTTTCCAGCACTCTTAAACAGCTTTTTCATAACTTCTTCACAGTATGTGGAAAACAACTTTTGTTTATTTCCCCATCTTTTGCTATGATACTGAATTCCACAGGGGCAGGCATTGTCTTGTTCTGCTGTGTCCTGTACATCTAAACAATGCCTGGCAGATAGTAGGGGCTTCAAAAAGAAAAAGCAAAACATGTTGAGGAAATGTCTCTTTTCTGTTTCAGAAGATGTGATGGTTTGCTTTGGGAACATGTTCATCAAAATGCCTCACCCTAAGACAAAGGAAATGATCCAGAGAGGTGAGTTGTCCTGGGGATGTGTCAAGGACATGGCTACATTCCCCACCAGCCTGGGTCATAACCCAGCCCTGAGAACCAAAACTGATGTGTGGGTTCCTTCTCTGCCACAGTGGGTCAGCTCCTCATGTGTGCGTGGGGCCTCTGCACAGCACAGTTGTGAGGTTGAGATAAGCAGCATATCTAGCATAATTCTTACTTCCTAGTGAGAAGTCATTTGGGTTACAAAAACTTGACAAATTGAGATTGAAATGTTTTCCTCATTAAAAAGTTCTCTAAAGAAAACCAAAAAACAAGTTTGTTTTCCTAGAGGACTGATGAGATGGCTCGGCAGGTAAATGTGCTTGATGATGGCCTGACTTCAATTCTTAGGACCCACATAGTAGAAGGAGGGAATCAACTCAGGTTGTTCTCTGGCCTCCAGCCATGCACATACATTCACACACAGCAAATAAACAAAATAAACAGCAACAAGAGAAGTTCCCCAGCGGCTCAGCAGTACCACCATAGTGTGGTCCCTTAGTCCTTGATCGTTCCTGTAAGTATGTCTGTATACCAGGCTGCAGAAGGGCAAAGGGCCTTTTTCACATGAGGCCTTTGCTTTCTGTTTGGAAATAAGGTCACGCTCTGTCAAAACCTTATTCGGTCAAGGCCTTCCATAGATGTAAAGGGTCTTGGGGTTTGCACACCAACTTATCTGCGTGTGTGCGTGCTTGTGTGTGTTTGCACTGGGGATGTGCATGCAGAGGTCAGAACAGGGTGTCAGGTGTCTTCCTTTATCATTTCCACCTTAAAGTGGAGTCTCCCAACCTCTTTGGCTACGCTGGTTGACCAACAAGCTCTCTGGATCTGCCTGTTTCTGTCACCTAGTGCTGGGGTTACAGGCATGCTCTGCCATGCCTGGCTTTTAATATAGGTGCTGGAGATTAAAATTCAACAAGCATTCTTACTGACTGGGCCACCTACGCAGCTCCTGAATGAGCTTCTTGTTTTTCATGTCCCCTACGGTTGAGACTGTGCTGAAAGTGGAGGTGTAACTGGGGGCATAGCCTAGTGGTAGAACATTTTCCTAGCCTGTGGAGGGCCCCGAGGTCAGTCCCAGCACTGCAAGAAAATGGAGTGTAGGAAGAGCACGCCTCTATTGTCCGCACAGCCCATGCAAACAAAATACCGCTCAGGTCTCCAAAACCATGAACTGCTGGAATCTTTTTGAGCAGCTCTGTAAAGACAAGGCTGCAGATGGTCCTTGCCTGGGAAAAGGACAGACTACAGTTGTTTTCCCTTTCACATGTGAAAACACATGGATCAAAAGGTTTGGCAAGCTTGCCTCAGTTCCTACAGACAGGATGGCTTCATACTTTTTGGAACTAGATCAAGCCTGGAGAAATTTCAGCTATTCTATTAAAGTAGTGTGGTTAAAATTAACTGTCAAGCTGGAAAGATGGGTCATGTTGAGTACTGGCTGCTCTTCCAGAGGCCTGGAGCTCAGTTCTAATCCCCCACATAGTGCCTCACAACTTGTGTGACTTCAGTTCAAGGAATCCAACACCCTCTTCTGGCCTCTGTGGGCGGCAGGCATGCCATGGTGCACAGATATACATGCAGGCAAAACACCCCCCCCCCCACACACACACATCATCATCATCAGTTTTAAAATTACTCAGAAAATTAAGGGTCAGTATGTTTGGGTAATAGGCCAGAAGCTGTACAGCTGAAAACTCAGGGGCCACAACCTGAGTTCAGGATTTGGTGTTGGATCTTGCTGACCCACAGGCATTATCTAATCTCTCACTATGCGGGTTCTAGCAAATCATGAGGCTTCTCCCAAATAAACCTAGGCTGAACAAGTTCATGAGATGCCAACGGTCATGTTGCTGACAGGGCAGCCTGCAAGGGAGATAAGGAGTTGGGAAGGAGAGGGAGGGAGTCAGGCAAGGTGGTCAGGGGAATCTCGCAGCTCTGACTGACTAGCAACCAAGTGCTCATTTATACAGGTTTCACAGAACAAAGACTAATGATCATCCAAGAAGTATAGGTTATATGTTTGATTTCTCATTACATGTCCAGGGTTACAAGTTCAATCATAGTTAGAAAATACAAATAGAACAGATTTTATTTTTACTATTATCTCTATAACTCCAATTTAAAGAATCTAAAGAATGTCTCCTCCAAAGCAAGCACATTTATTCTATGACAGCCTGCTTTTAGGCTGGCAGTGTTTGCAGTTTTAAAGCACTCCAGACAAACAGAAAATATCTGAACCGGTCTTTTTTATGAATAGCAAATACTAATACCAAACTCCCTTTATTACATTGTTTCATCATTACACTACATAAAGTAGGAAAAGTTAAGTCAATCTATCATATTTTCTGAGTTCTCTTCCTCCAGGGTGTACTGTGTGTGACCCCTATCTTTAAACCACATTTTCAGAGAGTTCCAAGCATGTTGTGAAGGGAGGCCTTGGCTCTGACCTCGTCCCCTGGCCAGTCAGGGTTTGTCACTTGTCTCTGTTTACCTTGCACCAGTTACACTGTTCGAGTTTGCTCAGGGGCAGATACCCCAAGATTAATCCTGGAGTAGTGGCTTCATCTAGCTATGTGCTCATCTGTGCTTAAGATCTCCAGAACCTAAGACTTTTAAATAGGGCCAGATAAAGTTAATTTTAGGATTTTCCTAGAAAGACTCAGATATAATTTTTCTCAGGAAAAGACATAAAATAAATCATAATGCAGCAAGTCCCGAAGAAGGCAGCATGCAGATACCAAAACCCAAAAGTGAGAGACAAAATGACAGCAATTGCAGCATTCAGCGCAGCCTTGCTCGAACTATGTCACATAGCTGTGCTAGCTTCGTGACATTTGCTGTTTCTAGTGTATGTCTGTGCCAACAGGACACTTTTTCTTATTTACCAAGGCTGTAAAACATGGCATGGCAGGGCTTTTCCTCATTGAGAAGTGAGAGTAGGCAGTCAGCTCACAGCAATTTGATTGATTAGATTTTGCTAGGTGCCTGTGTTGTCATGCTACCACTTCTCTGCAGTCTGGTGATGGTAGGCTGGTCCTCCCTATCCACCATGGCTGACTAGGCCATGCTAAAGCAGCAGGCCCTCCCATTGACTACTTAGGCCACATTTTCACAGGGCTTTGTAGAACTTGGGGTCGCAAGGTTGCTTAGCCACCCACCAGCTAGCCATCTCGCATACGTTGGATAACTGAGTGCCAGCCCTTGTTCTGGGCCAGCTCAAGGACTTGGGCAGGTAGCATCCCTCTAGTGTTTAGCCATTCAGCTGGTCTCTGAGGTCACCTTTTTTTCCTTCGTGCTGCAAGCCATGGCTCCCAGGGGAGACTAGAGTCTCTGCTCTGGAACATAACCTTGTCCTGTTCTCCTGCTGCAATTTTTTGTTTGTTTGTTTGTTTGTTTGTTTGTTTTTCAGATCAGGAACACCTGGATAAAGAAATAGAGATGCTCCGGAGAGAACTTAAAGTGAAAGTTAACCGCCTCTTTGAAGCCCAAGGTACTGGCCTGGCAGGGCTGGAAGCTTGGTACCAGGTGGTGGGGACCATTGAGAATGCTAGAGAACAGGTGTGGAAAGCCACTCAGATGGGCAGTGGGAACAAGCGGCAATTGTCTGTAGCTGCTCAGAAATAGGACGTGGAGGTTTGTGGAGCTTATTCTTGTCATAGCTCCCTTCCGAGGCACTGAGAGCCTGGGGTTGATCTTGCATGGTGTGGCTGTACCAGGGTAGCTAGGACAGGAGGAACTCAGAAGACTTAGTCAGAGGTCAGAGCTTACTAGTAAACTTCAGCACATTGGACCCCGGGCCTGATGGGAATTTGGAGGTCTGGGTAGCGGTCATGACTTTGCAGGTTCTTGGCCCAGGAGCAGTGTTGCTTTGTATCAGCCTGTGCACTGCAGAATCTGAGGCCCAGATTTACGTGTCTCGGGTTGAGCTGGCAGTATTAATGCAACGTTAGCCATTTTCCTGGGCCTGGCTCCAGAGCCAGCAGTAGGTTGGGCAGCAGGGGTTCTGACTGGATCGTGACTATCTTCTTCTTGCAGGAAAACCAGAGCTGAAGGGTTTTAACCTGAACCCCCTCAACCAGGATGAGCTTAAAGCCCTCAAGGTCATCTTGAAAGGATGAGACTCACAGCAGGAAGGGGGACCTATGACTAGGACCCTCCAGCCTTAAGATCTGCAAGGACAGGATTGTCTGTTTAAGGGGACAGGCACCAGGAATGTGGCTTCTGTACAATATCTTTTTCTGTAGTGCTTGGCTGCTTTGTGACGAGAGAGAACCCTTAGTCTATTCTGTGTGTTGGCCTGGCCACCCGAGCTTGGACACAAGACCTATTGACAGACCCTGGCAGCCATCAGTAGGTGTGTGGGGGTGTGAGAATGGCTGCAGCCAACAGTTCTCAACAGTAGCCTGCTGTTCAGAAGGGCCTGGTCAGGGATGGAGGGGAGAGGGCGGGCCGGGAGCATCGTTCCAGCCTTCTGCATGGCGAGGCGTTCTCAGGCATTGTGTATGACAATTGGAATAAGCAGGAGACGGTTCACTTCTCTATGAAGCAGACTTACTGTCCCTCACCAGCTGCGGGGTGGACTCCCCACTGCCTCCAGTTCCGTCCTTTTCCTGCTGGTGTTGTGTGATAGGTGCTGCCAGTCACCCTGTGGCTGCTCTTGAGATAGGAGACCCTACAGAGCACTGGCCCAAGGCCGGCAGGCAGGAGCCTTCATAATATGACATGGAGCAGCCTCCTGGCTTCTGGCCTGGATCATAGCGTGCATGTGGCGTGGCATGAGAGCAAAACTGGCCTCTGTTCCCTGAGGCTCAATAAACACTAACTGAACAAACTGCAGTTGTGAGTTGTCCTTCACCAAGGGCCCTGCCCTTTTATTAGACTGCTGCCTAAGAAAGGAGGTGGCTTTTGCCTTAAAAGTGTGTGACATCTGCAGTCAAGTCAAATTCAGTTCCCGTCTGGTCATGATGGGAGCTGGCCCAAATGGCTGCCACAGCAAGCTCTGCTGCTCATGGGCCCTGTGTCCCCTGCCCTGGGACCCAGGGATAAGTTTGGCCGCAGACATTGCATCAACAGTGACAAAATGTGTGACATTGAGAATAAACAGGAACCACTGTCTGTCACCCTCGCTGCATTTGGCCTGTAGTTACATTAGCTGATACTGCTAGATCAAAAGTTTCTTCCAAGATGAAAGCAGGGGCTGGAGAGGTGGCTCTGGGGTTGAGAGCACTGGCCATTCTTTCAGAGGGCGAGGCTCAGTTCCAAGCCCCACAGAGTGGTTTCTAATAGCCATAATTCCAGTTCTAGGGTACATGTCCGCATGTACATGCAGGCAAAACACTTTCAAAGTGAACTAGTCAGGCATGGGGCATACGCCTTTAATTCCACACTCAGGAAGCAGAGTCAGGGAGATATCAGCTCAAGGCTAGCCTGGTCTATATCGTTCTAGTGCAGCCAGCCAGAACTATATAGAAAGACCCTGTCTCAAAAAAAAAAAAAAAAAAAAAAAAAAAAAAAAAAAAAAAAAAAAAAATAGAAAAGGAACTAAAAATTAGAATTAAGCCAAATATTTTAAATATTGCTGATGCGTCACCAGATATTTAAAAACTTGTGTTGATTTAAAAAAAAAAAAAAAAGTAAACCAAATACCTTATGTAAGGCAAATTTGGCCCATGGTCGTGGGTTTGCTTTTTGGGTTTTACAGACATTCCTGTGTTAGATTCAGACCAGGCATGCCTGCACTGGGCTCTAGTTAGAAGACCACAGCTTCAGAGAGGAAGCTTAGCTCAGGCTGAGTAAGGTACTTGAACCTTGAGGTGGGCTGAGCAGTGTGTGAGCTACAGACTAGAGAGATGCCATGTGGTCCTCTTAGGACAAATGGCAGGGCAAAAGGGAAGATGTTCCTGTCTGCCCAACCTCCATTGAACTTATAAACCATATGAAGAAAATACAAACTCAGCAATTCGCTTTGATGGCAGCTACCCAGTAGGTTGGCCAGGCACAGTTTCTCCACTGGAATACTGCGTCTGTTTGCCTCCTAGGATACTGAGCCAAGGCGCCCAGCAGCTCTATTCTGGAAGCAAGAACCTCGAGTTCATACTTAAGAACTTTTGAGCTTGGGAAACCCCTGGGCTCTGGAAGCAGACTCGTAGTGGCTCAGCTCCCAGTCTCCCAAATTGGTTTGCTTCTTGATTTGCTGGTGTTTCTTCCCCAGAGTTTCCTTCAGGCTTACTTTAGGCAGTCAGGTTTGCAAATTGTAGGCAAAGACTGCTCAGAAGGTAGGTTGCCTCCCCGCCCAGGCTTACTGCCCCCTCTCAGACCAGGAGGGAGGCCTCTTGGGATGTAGTAAGCCACCTGACTCCCCATGTGATCTTGCCTGTCAACTGTTAGCCTCACTTTGATTTTAAAACTCAAAGCCCCAAATGAGAGTTGGGTTTTCCAGAAGCCCTGGGTAAGAACTGTTGCCTTCCCAGTTCTCTTTTTATCTGAGACACAGATTCAATCACATGTGTGTTTAATCTGACAGATGTGGCTTCCACATGGCAGAGGACAGGGTACATTCAAGGCTTGGCACTCTCCTAGACTTGCAGTGGACAATCTAAAAATCATTTACTTTGCAAGAAGACAAGTTTCCTAGCCCCAAGGACCCTTCACTGTGACCAAAGAGACGTGAAAATGTCAGCGGATCCCAAGTGAGGCTCAGTGCTGCGAGACTCAGTCTGTGGTTTATTGGACATGCTCTCTGAGTGGTAGAACTTGATGCTTGGCCTCTTTGGGCCTAGTCACCAGCCTGTCAAAGATGAGCCCACTCAGTTCCAAAGATTGGATGTTCCTGGTTTAAAGATGCCTGGGGCTGGAGTAGGGAGTCTGATCCAAGTAGCAAGCTGAGGCTGCCTGTCCAGTAAAATGGTGCCAGGCCAGAGGGAGGGAAAGATCGGTGCACTGTGCTGGAATCTTGCTACAAGAGGCCAGGGTGGCACCTGCCAGGGCCTCGTTCCTCCTGGCCGCAGTCAGCCAGAAGTTTTCTTCTGCGCTTGAAGGGACCGAAACAGCTGCCTCAGCTGCTCCTTCCGATCGTTGATGCAGCCTAGGGAGAACAGGGGTGTTGGCTGGGGCGGCCTGTACACCCACGAGCTGGCACAAGAAGGGGCAGCAGGGGCTGTGTGGTCGTGGGCGGCCCCCCTGCTGGACCAGCCCCAGGTCACCTCTGAGCTAACCAGCTTTCTCAGGATGGCACCACCCACCTCGCAGAGTGAGTTCAGTGGTCAGCAAAGCCTTAAGATGACCGGGGTTCACCTGCTTGAGGCACTGGCCCCAGATGACGAGCATGGTGATGTGTAGCCAGGAGACTCAGGTTGTCACCAAAGTGCATGAGTAGCAGAACTGAGTTGATCTGACGTTCTGTGGTGCCAGAGTCACATTCAACGGCTTCTCCAGACTACACTGCCCTTGACTTTGCCCAGTGAAACAAAAAGCCAGCAGTGCCTGGTGCCTAGCAAGGGCTAGCTTACAGCTCTACCCAGCTCGTCCTGGAAGTATGTCCCAGGCAGTCCTGCAAATTAGCCAGAAAAGCTGTTCCCTGCTTAGTCTCAGAGCAATGCCAGTTTTTATTTGTAGTCGGACACATCTGTAACATTCATAAGTGCTACTGGAATGACCTGACATCCTATGGCCACAAGAATTGACCAGAGATTCCCATTTCCTTCTTAACAATCCCAAATCCACTCTTGCCCCCAAGGCTGTCCCAGCTGCCAGGCTTCAGCAACCTGCCTTGTGCATCCTTGGCATCCGAAGTAATTCCGGGGAACCTGCTTTAATGTTTTGGTGTGCTCATTGTGCCAAATCTTCAGGTCCAGTGCAAACCCTTTCTTGGAGTTCTAGATTCATCAGAGGACTTTTTTTTTTTCTAACCTTTTCAGCCAGTGACCCTGAACCTATTCCTACCTTCCTCAATCATCAGCTACCCGAGACCTCCAAACCAACAAAAGAAGTACATTTCCTGTGAGTACTTAGTTCATGAAGGTAGTCTACTATTAAAAGAAAAAATCAGTAAAAACCCAGGACAGCTTGCAAAAGAGGAAATACAAACTAAAAACGGAAGCCTCCTCAGTAATCAATGGAATTTACGTAAAATAGTAGTGAATTCACTAAGGGGCTTGTACTCCCTTCCAGTAAGTCCAATAAGTCTATCCCTCTGGCTACTCTACTTCCAGGGATCCAGGGGAAACAGCCATTTTCCGTGGGTTTCATGGACGAGGATGTTCAGCACAGTGTTAAGGGAAAAGATGAGATTGCACCGAGTGCCCGGTGATAAGCAATCAGCTTGCTAACCGCCGCCGCCATACAGGAGGGATGGCGTGCTCCACAGCCTTTCGGCAACTGCCTCGTAACTCTTCTGAGACTAGGCGGGTCTAGAGGTCAGGATTCAGGGATGAGGGTTCAGGCTGGCTCATCGCTATGACAACAGCCTTCTGTGGTCTGTGTCACCTTTGGAGGCCATTTCCTCACCTATAGGGTAGTCACAGAAGCTCCTACTTAAAATGTGGTAATGCATGTAAACAGCCCCGGCTAACACGTGCTCCCCACAGGACGGCCTTTGTATTCCTGAATGGAGAGGTGCCACGGAAAAAGTGGGACTCCGAATGCCAGTCTGGTGCCAGATTTACAAAAATATGAATACATGCATTTTTTTTTTAACTGGAAGGAAACACCAGATTGTTAATGATGGTTATGTCTGGATGTGTTTTTAAATTTCCTTCTTTAGTTTTCAAATATTCTACAATGAGTGTGAATTTCTATAATTGGGAAAAGTTTCACATTTTATATACTAACTTTATCGAAGAGTCCTGCAGACTAACTTTTCTGAAAAGGGTTTGTTCTCCACCTGTATCTAGAAACCCCCACCTGACAGCTCAGATATTTCTCACCACAACAGGCAGGGTCCTACCAGGAGTGTCCCACCTTTTGACCTTGTGATCAGACATTGTGGTCTACAAAGTTCAAACTTGAGAAGTATGCAAAAAGTCACACACACAGCGTTAAACATACACACGTGCTCACACATACAAAGTTGAATTTAAAAACTCTCATAAGTGTTTTAAGTAAGTCTAGGATTTAGCGTTGGGCCGCGTTTACTGCTACCCTTAGATGCGCTCAGTTCGTGAGGTCCCCAGGCTGCAGGTTGGACATGACGCCTGTGAGACACTACTCATCTGTGTGTTAGGGGTGAAGAAGAGAGGAGTCAGACTGCTCGCCTGAGTCACACAGCTGGTGTGCGGCAGGCTGGATTGACAGGATCTCAATGCTACACCGAGCTACCCCCCAGCACACCTGCACTTCCAATGACGGTTCTCACTTCACTTCCTGTCTGGCTCGGCATACCTAGGTGAGTGTTGGTCACAAAGTTTCCCATCCCTGATAGGTCAGAAGACCCCTCCTCTCTGCTGACAGGGCCATCATTCCACATGAGGTCGAAGCCCCCGACTCTCTTCTCCCTTCCTGTGAGCCTGGGATGCAGAGGTCAAAAGAACATACAGTGAGGCTTTAAGACAGCACCTGTCTCACCAAAGCCAGGTGCCTTGCAGCTGTGCAATGGGGCCACCTTCATTTGGAGGCCCTACTCACCCTTAGTTATGTGCTCAATTTGTAGTTTCTGGTTTAAAATCTGCCCCTCCCCCCAGGCACTCACCAGTCCCCGAAGCTGGCCCTGTATTCTCTCCCCCAGAAACAGTGTTAGGGTGGCAAATAGCCTCTTAGTGAACATTGTAAACCAGGGGCTTGATGCATTGTCTTCAGTGAGTTACTCTAACAGCCCGAGGCCTTTATGATGCTCCCTACTATACAGATGAGACTCAGAGAGGGGAAGTGACTGGCTTAGAGTCCCACAGTCAGGAAACTTTGAGTTAAGTGCAGCTACACTGAGTTCTTGGGCCTATGGGCGTCACAGTTTCTCCACCTATGCAAAACGTACCTCAAGGTTCTGAGTCCCCTCTTCTGTCACAGGAGCCCACCTGCCACTGACAGGGAACAGGCGGGACCCTACCTGGCCTCCATGTCCACCACATGCAGGGTGTCTTCCAGAAGACAGGTCTTGAGTTCATAGTCCTCCTGGCTGCTGGCCGTCAGCGAAGGAGATGAATTGACTTCTAGAAGCCATCTGGGGAGGGCAAGGGAGAACTGTGGGGGGCAGCAGAGGGCCTGCCTGCCTTCTACCTAAAGGATAAGATGGAATGCGAACCTCCGAGTGTCTTACAGCTTAGAAAAGCGTCCGAAGAATGTGCTTCGGACATTCTTGTGAGGATGGGAAATGAACCCACACAAGATGCAAGGGCTTCACACAGCTCAAAGTTCTGCAGCTGGGTGGAGATGATACCCAGCAAGGTGATAGAGAAAAAAAAAATCCTACAACAGCCCATGTCTGTAAATACTGAAAACAAAACAAAACAACGGCTAAAGAGTTGGAATAGAATTACCCCACGTGGGTGGAAAAGATATTCCTGGAAGCTGTGAGGTCATTGACTGAAAAGTCTAGTTCTGGGGTGGGTTACCTCCCCGAGCGCTTGCCAGGCTCCACACTGCTGTCGCTGCATGCCAGGACTACATCATAAGACCCTATTGCTGCACTCGGTTGTAGGGCGCCGGAGAAGCCAGACTGGGTCTGGATGCTCCCTCCCTGCTGGTTAGCGCTTGTGGGGCTGCAGGCACTGTGCCGGCTGGTGGAAGGACTTGTTACCAGTTTGCCCAGCTGTGGGTACAAAACGCTAGTGCCGTCAGCATGCCAAGTAAGCTGTGCCCACTGGTGCAACAGTGGCCGATGGATCCAAGGCCTGCGCCACAGGAGGGAATCCATGTTTGATGCTGTCAGTCAGGACAAAACCCCATAGCTGGAAGGGCGAAGGCCCTAGTAGGAAAGCTACTGTAGTTGGACACGATGGCGGTTAAAACAACAAAAACCTTTCTAAATCTAGGAGCTTATACACCACTCCCCAATTGGTGCTTCTTTGGTCCCAGCCTGGGAAGCCTTCTTCTGCTACAGTTACTGCAGAGACTCAGGTGCTAAGAAACAGCAACAATTATGGTGGCATTACAGCCAGATGCTCAGCCCTAAGAGAGAGAAAGTAATCAGATCCCTCTTTCACTCCCTCTGAGGCTCAGGAAACACTGTAGAAGAATAGGCAAAAAGAACAGTAAGAGCCAGAGCAGTGGGGGGAGGGCAGAGCAGTGGGGGGAGGGCAGAGCAGTGAGGGGGAGGGCAGAGCAGTGGGAGGGGGCAGGGCAGTGGGGGAGGGCAGAGCAGTGGGAGGGGGCAGGGCAGTGGGAGGAGCAGAGCAGTGGGGGGGG